>NW_015172111.1:63223-69018 GCF_001447785.1 Gekko japonicus
CCAACAGTTTGTCATGCAAATACTGGTAGAAAGAGCCGTCAAGTCGCAACAGACTTATGGCTACCCCATAGGGTGGTGGTTTCCCATCCAAATACTGACTGGGGCCAACCCTGCTAAGCATCCATGGTCTGATGAGATCAGGCTAGCCTGAGCCAGCCAGGTCAGGTTGTCATGCAAACACAGTCATGGAATTCATCAATGGGAATTCGTCAGTGCATTGGTCTTTGCTGGATAACAGAAGACCATGCAGTCGATGCCGGTCCACTTTGTATTCCCAGCAGTGAGAAATTACAGGAAAGCTGTAATTTCACTGAACGTCTTGTTTTAGGTATTTGTTGTTGTTCAGTCGCACAGTCGAGTCTGACTCTTCGCGACCCCATGGACCAGCTCCCGCCAGGCCTTCCGGACTTCCGCCGTCCTCTGAAGTGTGCTCAATTTCATGTTCGTTGCATCGATGACACTGTCTAACCATCTCATCCTTTGCCGTCCCCGTCTTCTTTGACCTTCAGTCTTTCCCAGCATCAGGGTCTTCTCCAGTGAGTGCTCCCTTCTCATTTGGTGGCCAAAGTATTTGGCTTCAGTATCTGGCCTTCCTGGGAACAGTCAGGGTTGATTTCTTTTAGGATTGACTGATTTCATCTTCTTGTAGTCCAAGGGACTCTCAAGAGTCTTCTCCAGCACCATAGTTCAAAAGAATCTATTCTTCGGTGCTCGGCCTTCCTTATAGTCCAACTCTCGCAGCCATACATGACTACTGGGAAGACCATTGCTTTAACCATGCGGACTTTTGTTGGCAGGGTGATGTCTCTACTTTTTATCATGCTGTTTAGGTTAGGTTTTAGGTATAAATTGCCCCAAAGGATACCTACCGGTTCTCCTCGTGCACCTGCTGGGCCTCTTTCACCGGGTGAGCCAGGTTCCCCTTTTGGACCAGCACCTCCTGGGGACCCAGCAGGGCCAGTGGACCCAGCGGGACCAGGAGGTCCGTCTTTGCCTCCTGGACCTGCAAGGCCAGGTGGTCCAGGGTTGCCCTGAAAAATCAATATTTGGTAGTTTGAAGATCGACTTATGAGAAATACAGCATGGGAGCGGGGGGAAGCCCTACTGAAATATAGCAAAGAGGGAAGGTCCATTTTATAAAACGATGCAATTAAAATAATTGATTTTGTTTGGCCTAGGCAAAAGAGAGAGAGAGGGAATTTAGGTGTTCATGTGAGTATATATTCATACTTCACATATGCATGAGAGAACAATAACTAAATGATAGAAACTAAGGAGAAAAGAAAAAAATATATAGTAGTGGTACATGCTGGTTTTATCTGAATCTATCAGTGTGGGAAAGTAGAAACCGATCCTTCCGTTCATCATTTTGTCATAGAGATGGCTTCCATGCTGTTATTTATTGCTCATAAGTCTGGCCAGTCTAGGACTTGCAAAGAAAACCCCCAAAGATAAGCCCTAGTCAAGCCCTACAATAGAGTATAAAATCGAACCAGCTGATTAATGATTCACCGCATGGCATGGCTGCAGTCCTACGCTTGGGAGAATGTGCCACTGAATAAAGTGGGACTTACTTCTGAGCAAACATGCACAGGACCCGCATTGGGCATGAGCTGAAATGCACAGAGTTGAAAACAAGTTTCCCCATTCACTGCAGTGGAGGGGGCAGGGCTTTGCATTTGCCATTTCCTCACATGCCCACCAGGAAGCTATTGTAGATGGATGAGGAGAGTGCTGGATCAGGAATAGATACATAAAATGGTATGATAAAAGTCTTACATTGTTGCCAGGTGGACCGGGTAAGCCGCGAGCACCAGGAAAGCCAGCCTGACCCTGAAATACAAGAACAATATTAATATCACAGCATTTAACACTGAAAAATAAAATGTAGGAAAAAGTACAAGGTTTAATAACCACATATTTTGTGCAGCAATCAAATTAAACATTGGACATGATGCCAACATAATAGTTAACAAATATACCAGGGACAGAATTTAGAAACTTCCATAAAATATGTATCTGTTTTGCAAAAAATAGCAATAGTTTTTTGTAATATCTGGAAATACAGCCTGGATGCTAATATTCGCAATGCAAAAGTCAAACGAATGTTCGTTGTGAAAGTTTTTCTGACCCCCCACCCCCCAATGGTAGGTAACTTGGAGAACACTATTCAGAACATTTTCTTAACATATCTATTTCCATGTTAGAGAGTCCTGGGCTCCGATCAGATGCAGAAGTTGCCGCGGAAGCAGCACGAATGCCGGGCGGATTATAAGGGCGCAATCACATAGCAACATCTGGCCAGCGTAGTGCATCCGTTGCAGGTGGCTGAAGATGCAGAGTAAAAAGCTACCTCCTAAAGTCCACTAGCAAACAGCTTGCAACAGGCCGCTGACTGACTCTCTTCGTGTGATCGCCCTAGTGCACTCCTCTTGCATAGTTGGAGTGCGCCAGGAACGTGCGCGAGGAAAGAAACTGCTGTCCTGTCTGATTGCATTTGCAGTGGGACACACTGTGCTGGCGCAAACAGCCATGCCTCCCCCCAAGTGTGAACGGGACCCTGGTGTGCTGTTTTTAGATCACAATGAAGTGTAAAGGCCATAAGACTTTACACTCTGTTGAAGCTGGAACACCCAATAGTAAGTAGAGGCTAAATGGCCACCTGACAGCAATGCTGATTCTTAACTTAGGCAGATCAGGAGAGGGAGAGCAGGAAGGGATGAGTCAGTGCTCGACGCTTGTGGACCTTTCTCATATGCCCAAGGTAATGCCGATTGCCACTTTGGAGTCAGTAAGGAATTTTCCACCAGGTCAGATTCACCAGGGATCCTGGAGGTTTTTTGCCTTCCTCTGGGCATAGAGCAGGGGTCACTGGGGGAGTAGGGGGTGGAGGTAGTTGTAAATTTCCTGTGTTGTACAGGGGGTTGGTCTAGATGACCCTCGAGGTCCCTTCCTGCGCTATGTTTCTATTTATTAAGGACAGAGTGAAAAGTAATACTCACTGGAAGACCTGGACCTCCACGCTCTCCTTTGGTTCCTTGTGGACCAGAGGGACCCTAGAAAGGATGTGAGAATGTTGTACATTAATTAGCGGGGTGGGGGGGAACCAAGTTAGAAAGCACACAAAATCCTGCAGTTGATGTATGGACAAGGTTTCTTGTTGGAGATAAAAGAAAAAAAAACCTATAGCCCTGCTTGTATCCTACATGTACATGGGTCTGCCTGTTGCTAAGATAGAGCTGATGTGTGGTCACTTTGGAAATGAAACCATGGACCATTACATGGATAAACTTGTGGTTTAAATCAGACACTGAGCCGAACATGCGCTGCACATAACAAGAGAATTACACAGTGCACGTATAAAAGAAAAGCGAGCAAAACATTCATTGTATAAGGCCAAAGGCCATTACAATTAGGACACACAGAGAGATATAGACAACTCTGAGCTGAATCAGAAAGAAGGAAAATTAGTTCCTCCACCACAGGAGAAGAATTTAGATCCTTTAAAATCTTGGCAAGTATAAAGAAAAATTAAGTGTACACGGATTGTAGGTCTGTTCACGGTAACTTGTGAACAAGGATTCTGTCACAGACAAGAGAGCGTGGGAGTGCAGAGCGTCCATGACTGAATACTTACAGGTGCTCCGGGGCCTCCAAGGGGACCTGCTGGTCCGGCGGGGCCCGGCTCGCCTCGCTCACCAGCAGGGCCTTTTTCTCCTTTTCCACCAGGCTCTCCATTTTGTCCCTACATGAAAACCAGTTGTTAAATGTTTTAAACTTAATGCATAATGAGACCTGATAAGCCTCCGTTTTTCATGGCAGTTGTATCAGGGCAAATGGCAATCATAAGAACACAAGAGAACCTATGTTGGATTAGGCCAATGGCCCATCCAGTCCCACACTCTGTGTCACACAATGGCCAAAGCCCAGGGGCCATCAGGAGGTCCACCAATGGGGCCCGAACTCCAAAAGTCCTCCCATTGTTGCCCACTAAGCACCAAGAATACAGAGCATCACTGCTCCAGACATAAGAATATAAGCGAAGCCTTGTTGGATCAGGCCAGTGGCCCATCCAGTCCCACACTCTGTGTCACACAATGGCCAAAGCCCAGGGGCCATCAGGAGGTCCACCAATGGGGCCAGAACTCCAAAAGTTCTCCCATTGTTGCCCACTAAGCACCAAGAATACAGAGCATCACTGCTCCAGACATAAGAATATAAGAGAAGCCATGTTGGATCAGGCCAATGGCCCATCCAGTCCAACACTCTGTATCACACAGTGGCCAAAGCCCAGGTGCCATCAGGAGGTCCACCAGCAGGACCAAAACTCCAAAAGCCCTCCCACTGTTTCCCCTCAAGCACCTGGAATACAGAGCATCATGGCCCCAGAGTGTTCCATCTATACCTTGTGGCTAACAGCCAACAATGGACCTCTGCTCCGTACATTTATTCAACCCCCCCTTGAAGCTATCTATGCTTGAACCCACCACCACTTCCTGTGGCAGTGAATTCCACGTGTTAATTACCCACATGTCACAAGAATCTCAAAGAACCTGGGATCCAAATCTGTGCCAGGTTCACACATGAAGCTGCCTTATACTGAATCAGACCCTTGGTCCATCAGTATTGTCTACTCAGACTGGCAGCAGCTCTCCAGGGTCCCAGACATAGACCCTGTAACCCTAAACACTCCTTGAAATGCTGTTCCTGGGGATCAGGGCCCCTAAGGAACAGTATGAAGGGCAAACGGGTTTTTTTTTTGTATTTTTAAAAAATGTTTTCCTTTTTGCAGGAAAACCCAGAATTAATATTGTTGTCTCTATGGAAAGATTGTGAACTGCATTGGTCTACAAAAACATTAATTGATTTTTTATTAGCAGCTGCCAGAGCAACAATTGCCGTTAAATGGAAAGAAAAATTACCACCATTTATTTCACTATGGTTTGAAAAATTATGCCAATTCTATGTAATGGGGGGAAAAAAATCTCTTATCGCAGCACTCAAGTTAACAACTTAGAACAAAGCTCTTGTTTTCCAGCAATTTGGTTCCCACTGTTAAACTATATGGTATCGATAGACAAGGTTCCAAATAATGTCTTTCCTATTGACTTGTTACAGTTGTAATTTGGGTGCAGTGCTCTACTTACATGTTGATTAATCATCATGCTTCTTTGTATTACCCCTTTACTCACTGTTATAATCTCACTAGTATTTTATAATTTAAATAACTGTCTGCTTATGAAAGCTGTTATTTTTATGTTCTTTAAATTTAATAAAAAATTAAATTAAAAAAACGATGCTACCAGACATTTACTTCAGGGTCCCTGCCTGAGGTCATCAACCCCCCTAAGAAGAAAAGTATGAAACAGCAGCAAGTGAAATGAGTTTTTAAAAATCTCCATACTTACAGGAGCTCCAGGGAAGCCAGCAGGACCAGGGGGCCCATGTTCTCCTCTGTCCCCCTGGGAATTACAAACATGGCGGAGAGAGAAGAGTCAAAACAGCCCATAATTGAAGCATAAATACAGCACCAAGAATGTCATTCTTAACTCACTCAGCTGTGTTAATTTGGACCCTTTTAAATGGGAGGCCTCTGTTCCTATGGGTTCTTATCACCCTGATGGGTATGTGACACTCAGTAGAGAGACAAAGACTCCAAGTTTCAGAGAGTAGTCATGTTGGTCTGCAGTCAAAGAGCTTGATTCAAGTCCAGTAGCACCTCAGAGACCAACAAGATTTGGGAGGGGGGTGCGTTTCCAAGAGCAAAAACTCCCTTTGTCAGATACAAGCAGGAA
>NW_015172111.1:69028-72229 GCF_001447785.1 Gekko japonicus
GGATGTCCTTATCTAACAAAGGGAACTTTGAATCTCAAAAGCTTATAACCCAAAAATCTTGTTGGTTTCTAAAGTTGGTTTTTACTGGACTCCAGTCTAGCTAGACTCCAAAGTGTTAGTGATAAGAATTCAGTCCCCTGAAACAGGAGGCCCTATGGATTCGCATCACCCCAATGGATACGTGACTCTCAGTAAAGTAAAGGTAAAGGTTCCCTTGCTCGAAAGCCAGTCGAATCCGACTCTAGGGTTGCGGTGCTCATCTCCGTTTCAAAGCCGAAGAGCCAGCGCTGTCCGAAGACGTTTCCGTGGTCATGTGGCCGGCATGACTAAACACCAAGGCGCACGGAACGCTGTTACCTTCCCACCGAAGTGGTACCTATTTATCTACTTGCAATTTCTTGCTTTCGAACTGCTAGGTTGGCAGGAGCTGGAACTAGAGACAGGAGCTCACCCTGTCTTGCGGCACCCGGGTCTTGAACCGCTGAACTACTGACCTTCCACAGCCTGCAGTTCAGCGTCTTAACCACTTGAGCCACCGCAGCTCAGAGGGTAGTCATGCTGGTGACAAGAGTTAAGTGGCTTATTGGAAGACACTACTGCACAATACACTACAAAGGCGTACTGACACTAAAACAACTTTGTACTACACCAACAAAGTGTCTTTATTTGTTTGGGATTTTCTGCATTTGCTTAAAAATGTATATGGTCTGATGGACAAAGCAAAAGGAGTGATTTTGCCCCTTCTAACTCCACAATGCAGTATACCATAATATGTGACTGTAAGTACTTGGGGGTTCTTTGACTCCGGGAATAAGTTTTCCCGGATCAGATGGAACTGCTTGGGGAAGGGAAACACTGAAAAGGTCTGTGGCTCTCTGCAACTTCCTCTGACAATCCTTCCTCACCCTTTCCACCTTCTTCTGACAATCACTGACCCAAACCCATTACTTCTTGAGTAAATTCATGGTAAGAGCACAAGTAAGACTCTCTGGTATACGATGATACAATTTTGGATTATGACTGCACACACAAAGCTCCATCACTTACGGGGCCACCACGAGGACCTGTTGGGCCAGGAGGTCCGGCTGAACCGGGCTCTCCCTGAAAGAAAAGATGAAAAATGTTTGCTTCATAATATGGCTGTTTATACAATAAGAGCAAGTAACTCTTATATCATCATCATCAACAACAACAACAACAACAACAATTTCTCAACTTAGAGTAAGCCAATACCTTATCACCAGATTGGCCAGCTGGACCAGGGGGTCCGATGGATCCTACGGGACCCTGCAAGGATAGAAACAAAGACATAGCAATTGTTATCAATAGAAGGTGTGGACATTTGTCAATTACGACAACACCAAGAATCTAGAATCCAAAAGTGATGCAAATTATTTCATTGGTAATTTGATGGATTATTTTCCAGTATCTTGATGTTACCAATGTAACATCAATGTAAGCCGCCCGTTCGTGGGGAGGGTGGGATAAAAATGCAATAAATAAATAAATAGATGACTTGATTTGATTGATTGATTGATTCAATTTAAAGCCCTCCTTCCCCTGTGTCCAGGCTCGGGGCGGGTAACATCACTGATAAAACATATTAACAGTCTAATACATTAATAAGTCCAAAATACAATAAATACAGTAAATATAATAAAATACTTATAACAAAATACAGTCCAACGGTACAGTCAAAAGGTGGCGTAAAATCCTCAGGGTGGTGGTGGTGATTTATAATCTGTCTGACATGATGGGAAAAGGGGAGGGGAAGGGAAGAGGAGGTGGCCGATCAGAGACGGAAACCCAGCACTGCCCTCAACCATAAGCCTGGCGGAGCAACTCTGTTTTGCAGGCTCTGTGGAATTGCATTAAATCCCCGCATGGCCAGGATCTCACCCGGAAGAGTAGGTTCCCCCCCCCTTGTGCTGAGTGACACTGGCAAAGACAGGTATAGACTGACTTTACCTGCTAACACTCAGAGAACATCATAGTCACATGGATCTTGGTGGGAATCACTAATATACAAAGAAGGGGAAAGAGAATTCAACCCAACTAAGCCGGTCTGGTAAGAAAAAGGCTGAGGCAGAGAGATAACGACACAGTGAGGCCGGGTATTTCTTTATTTGCTTTATTTATATCCTGATTTTATCCCCAACGGGGACCCAAAGGGTCTTACATCGCTCGCCTCTCCTCTCTTTTATCCTCACAGCAACCCTGAGAGTTGTCAGTTCGAGAGCGTGGGACTGGCCCGAGGTCACCCAGTGAGGTTCCGCGGGACAAGTGGGGATTCAAACCCGGGCTTACCAGATCCTAGTCTGACATTCTCAACCACTATGCCACACTGGCGCTACTCCTTGGATATACATTTAATAGATGACAAGAGAAATACCATTATGAATGAAATATAACATATCATCAGAACCTCCCTTACCAGTTAAGATAGCGGCACACTACTTATTCACCTGATCGGCATGATATGCACGCTTATATGGTCATTTCGTACGATCGGGCTTAGTTCTCTTGGGCAGAAAAACACACTGATGAAAGCGGCTGCTTGCCAGAATGCATTTGGTGGTCCGTAGTATAACGGTCTAGTGCGCTGCTATGAACCTATTCAATGGAAGTGATGAGCTCTACTCACCCTTCCACCATCTTTACCAGGCATGCCATCACCCCCTCTGGAACCAGGCTCTCCCTGTTGAACAGAAGACAGTTGTGTTAGCATAGCACAAAAATGACGAGGGTATTGCTGCAACAAATAAATTACAACTGATCTCCAGTCCACAGAGATCAGTCCCCCTGCTTTGGAAGGTAGACTGTACAGCATTATACTCTGCTGAAACTTAGTGAGGGAAGGCCAAACAAAACAGAAAAATGTTCACCCACTGGCAGAAGACAGTGATAGGCCGTTTTGGGGCAGCCGTTTTGTGGCTGCGCCCACCACAATGTGTTGGATTTTCAAAGGTGCCCACAGGTTAAAAAAAAAACTGTGCACCCCTGATCTGGTTAAGTAGCTGGTTGGGATGTGGAATGTCATTTGGGGTCACCGTAAGTCAGTTACGACGTGGTGACACGTACTTAACGTCATTAGCCGATTTCGCATTTTCACAATCGTATTCATAATCCCGCTATTGGTGCAAGTAAACAGGGAAGATACCTTTTCTCCCTTGGGTCCAGGACTTCCAGTTCCTCCTCTCT
>NW_015172111.1:72279-77425 GCF_001447785.1 Gekko japonicus
AGGACCGCCAGGACCCTGGAATGATATTTTGAATTAGAACAATTAATATTAAAACAGAGAGAAAATGTCTGGAACATATTTTAAGGAATGCACCAAGCTGGCTGCTGCCTCTAAGTACCTTTGCGCCTTCTGGTCCCGGAGGGCCCGCTCCACCTCTACCTCCTGCAGGGCCTTGAGGACCTTGTGCGCCACGTTCGCCTGGGACGCCATTTTCACCCTGATACAAATAGAAGCTTTTTTAGCTTAGTGGTCTCTGTCGCATGTTCATTTGTCTTCCTTTCTCACATCTAGAATCAGGAAGTTTGATGAGAAATTTACCTTTCCTCCTGGGAGTCCCGGGGCTCCAATTTCTCCTCTCGGTCCCTGTAACAAACCAGAAACAAATATGTTGCCGGTATGTTTCATGGATTACATTGACACTGACATTCTACGGGCATCCAGACTTTCTTTCCTGAGTAAAGTGTCATCAATATAAAATCTAATTTATACATTTAGCATAGTAATACGACAGGCGGAGTGTCCTTTCCTTTTATTATCTTAAATCGCCAATGCCTTAATTATTTTTTAAATTGTCTTTAAATAGGAGGGCTTGTATTTCTAACCAGTCCCCTAACCGTGTCTTGTTATTACAATATAAAATCATAAAAGATTACAATTTGAAATTAATTGGCCGGGTTAGTACGAGGTTGATCAATGATACTTGACTAAAAGGAGAGCAGTTCTAGGTTTTTCCCATTGTTCCATCTTCTAAACTAAAAGCAGGGCTGTTTTGGGGCAGGAACGCACAGGAACGGAGTTCTGGCTGGCTTCAGAGTTCAGCCAAAACTTCTCTGTGTGTGGCTATAGAGGAAAGGCCTGGAGAGCAATACCCCCCCCGCGACTCCAAGGTGGGCGGGCCAAGGGGCCCCCTGGAAGGATCAGGGAGGCATTTAAATGCCTTCCCGTGCCTTCCCCAGCTAGTCCAAGGGCCAGGTTGCCTGGGCAAGCCAAGGGAAGGCACAGGGGTGTGGCCTGATATGCTAATCAACTGTGTTGTCAGGGGTGTGGCCTAATATGCTAATGAGTTTCAGCTGTTGGGTGTGGCCTATTATGCTAATGAGTTCCTGCTGGGCTTTTTCTACAAAAAAGCCCTGACTAAAAGCATTTTTAAATTTCACTTTCATTTATAACTATCAAAACCCCGTCTTTTCTTTCATAAAGAAAGATCAAGGTGGGCAGCACACGAAAGCTCACACCTTGAATAAAACTTTGTTGGCCTTAAAGGCGCCATTGGACTCTAATTTTGCTCTGCCTTTCCTCTGTTAACTTTTACCACTTCCTATCTGTTTTAAGTGCAGTGTTCCCTCTAAGCTGAGTCAGTGTGAGCTAGCTCACAGTTTTTTAGCCTCCGGCTCACACATTTTTGTCTTAGCCCAGGAAGGAGGTGCTCCAGAGCAACCTAATTTATGCAGTAGCCAAATCGCTCGGTCACGACTTTAATGCCAGGAGCTGACAAAGTGGAATTTTTGCTCACAAGGCTCCACAGCTTAGAGGGAGCATTGTGTACACATGAAGATGCCTTCTATTGGTCAGACCTTTGGAGTCTCAAAGTCAGTATCACTTATTCCAATTTTCTAGGTCCCAACAGAGGTCTTTCACATCACCTTGTACCCGATCCCTTGAGATGCCAGGGACTGGATCTAGGCCCTTTTGTATGCAAGACAGATGCTTTACCACTGAGCCATGGTTCCTCTTTAATGGGTATATTATAAGTACAACTGTGCCATCTTCATTTCTCCTGTTTTGGCTCCTATTTATTAGATTGCTTGACTGGATTTATATTTTACTCTGGCCAGAGACCTCAGATGATGGATTGATTTTATTTCAGTTGATAAAGCTTTCTATGAAGATTATGAATATGAAATAGACATTCTTTAGTTCTCTTTGAAGTCTTAAACTGCGTCTGATAACTGTTATGTTTGTAAGTATTCTGGTGGTGTAAAAGAAATATGTCTGAACCTAGAACCTGAATACTGGTCCAATACTGAATTCCTTTAAGATCTAATTTTATTCTAATTTATCAAAACACCTGAACAACTAGGAATTTCCGAAAACTCTGTGTCATTTCTATCAATATCTTCAGGCATATTTATCAACGTCCTGATGTTACCTGGCGTTTGTAAGAAATTCTGCCTTTACTATCATTACAGACAATCTTATTTAGTGACGCAAACTCTTTTTGGCATCAATCAGTTATTTAGTCAAGAAATAAGAAGTGACGCAAACTCTTTTTGGCATCAATCAAGAAATGCACAAGCCTGTGTCACTAAAGATTGATTGTTATTTCCTTTATGAATTTCAACATTTTGACCTTGACTCATAATTCCAAGAATGACTTAGAAGAAGAAGAAGACAAAGAAAAGAAGAGTAGGCTTTTGTACCCCACTTTTCTCTACCTTAATGTGTCTCAAAGCAGCTTACAATCGCCTTCCTTTCCTCTCCCCACAACAGGTACCTTGTGAGGCAGGTGGGGATGAGAGAGTCCTGAGAGAACTGTGACTGGCCCAAGGTCACCCAGCAGGCCTCATGTGTCTCAAAGCAGCTTACAATCGCCTTCCTTTCCTCTCCCCACAACAGGTACCTTGTGAGGCAGGTGGGGATGAGAGAGTCCTGAGAGAACTGTGACTGGCCCAAGGTCACCCAGCAGGCTTCATGTGGAGGAATGGGGAATCAAACCCAATTCTCCAGATTAGAGTCTACCACGCTTAAGCGCTACACCACACTGGCTCTCTTAGCGTGTTCGGTCTCATTAATTGCATTAGATAAAGCCCCTTATTCAGTTTAGGCTAAACTAGAAGATACTCCCAGATATGTTGTCTGTCTGTGTAAAGTGCCGGCAAGTCACACCTGACTTATGGAGACCCGGTGGGGTTTTCTAGGCAAGGGATGAACAGAGGTGGTTTGCCATTGCCTTCCTCTGCATAGTGACCCTGAACTTCCTTGATGGTCTCCCATCTAAGTAGAAACTAGGGCCAACCCTGCTTGGTTTCCATGATCTAACACGATTGGGCCGGCCTGGGCTATCCAGGTCAGGCCCAGATATTTTAGTGATGCATATGTGGGGAAGAGCATTCAGATCTCCCTGCCTTGTGGCCTGCACTCTCCTGGGTTATTATCCAGTGACAGATATATCAGGCAGGAATTCAGATGGTGTACAGTGCTGGTCTTTAGCTGGTAAAAGGTAACGGTAAAGGTTCCCTTGCTCAAAAGCCAGTCGAGTCCGACTCTAGGGTTGCGGTGCTCATCTCCGTTTCAAAGCCGAAGAGCCAGCGCTGTCCGAAGACGTTTCCGTGGTCATGTGGCCGGCATGACTAAACACCAAGGCGCACGGAACGCTGTTACCTTCCCACCAAAGTGGTACCTATTTATCTACTTGCAAATTCTTGCTTTCGAACTGCTAGGTTGGCAGGAGCTGGAACTAGAGACGGGAGCTCACTCCGTCATGCGGCAACTCGGGTCTTGAACTGCTGAACTACCGACCTTCCACAGCCTGCAGTTCAGCGTCTTAACCACTTGAGCCACCGCAGCTGCTGGGGCACAACAATTCAATCATGAGGCTTACCTAATGTGGGCCACACATCTGGCGCCATGAATAGCTTTTGGACAGAGAAAGGGAAGGATAAAAATTGAGAAAGAGACAGACAGAGAAGAAATATTGACAGAAAGGTGGGATGGAAATAAGAATTAGAAAGAAGTGTCTGTCTAGATCAGAGGTCCCCAGCCTTTCTGAGCCTGTGGGTTCCCTTTGTAATTCTAACAGGGGGCAGTGGGTAAAACCACAAAATGTCTGTCACAGGAGATTAAGCCAGTCACAAGATGACTGCCTAGGGTTGCCAGCTTTGGGTTGGAAAATACCTGGGGACTTTGGGGGTGGGTCCAGGAGAGGGCAGGGTTTGGTGAAGGGAGGGGAGGGGCCTCAGCATGGTACAATGCCATAGAGTCCGCCCTTCAAAGCAGCCATTTTCTCCAGGGGAGCTGATCTCTGTCAGCTGGAGATCAGTTGCAAAAGCAGGGGATCTCCAGGCCCCACCTGGGGGATGGCAACCCTATGGCTTCCAAAAACATGCAGAGCCAACCCAAGGTGTCATGGAGGGAGGTTATGCATACATCTAATCATACCTCTTCAACATTTCAGGCAGAATCTCTGCTTAACAGGATGTTTTTTAAATCAGCACAGCCTACCAGATCTCCAGTGCCCAATCAGATGCCCGGCTGGACAAAAGTCCCTCCTAGCCCCTCCCACTTTCTAAAAAACACTTGGCGGGTGATAGGAAAGGTGTTGGCAGGTACCATTTTGGAGACCTCTGATCTGGACAGGTAAAGGAAGGTAGATATGATGTGAACATGCAAAGGCAGATGATAAAAAGAATGAAAAATTAAGTATACATTTCAGGCAGCAGGTTGAGATTACGGAACGTTCCTAGTTCTGGGAAACTTGAAGACTTCCAACACACAGTCATCCACTCCATAAAAGGACACTGAAACAAGATTCAAGGCTTCCCCTACTCTTTGACTCGTTCATGGACAAATACAGACAGTATACATGACCATGACCACGACAGAGCAATCCTAAGAATACTTTCTGGGGTCTAAGTCCCATTGAACAGACCTGGGTAGGAGTCTGAGAAGACCTATTTCGTATTGTTCTGTGAGATTAACTGAATGTGAATATTAGCAATAAATGTGGAAAGCCAAAAGCCTAGTAGGTTTTTTTTGGAGTTCTGTTACAGGGAAATGTTCCATCCCCAGGAACTGAGCTATATTTCAACATTTAGTCAGGAATCTTGATAGCAAACCTTGAATCTGCCTTGTCTCGTAGACCTATGCTAGGTCTAACTTTTTTTGGTTTAACATACTTTACTAGTTCAGGATATCACTTAGATTTGTCTGAATTAAGACTGAAGAGTCCCAATCAAAAGTGATGTTTGAATATGAGATATAGATCTATCTATCTATCTATCTATCTATCTATCTATCTATCTATCTATCTATCTATCTATCTATCTACCTACCTACCTACCTACCTACCTACCTACCTACCTATCTATCTATCTATCTATCTATCTATCTATCTATCTATCTATCTATCTATCTATCTATCTATCTA
>NW_015172111.1:77727-89036 GCF_001447785.1 Gekko japonicus
CACCCACCCATATATTGCTGTCAGGTTGCAGCCAACTTATGGTGACCCCGTAGGGTTCTGAAGGCAAGAGACAAACCGAGTTGGTTTGCCATGGCCTGCCTCTATGTATGAACCTTGGACTTCCTTGGTGCTCTCCCATCCAAGTACTAACCAGGGCTAACCCCGCTTAGCTTCCAAGATCTGATTAGATTAAGCTAACCTGGGATATCCAGATCAGAGCAAGAGGCAAACAGAGGTGGTTTGCCATGGCCTGCCTCTGCGTAACAACCCTGGGACTTCCTTGGTGGTCTCCCATCCAAGTACTAACCATCCACGATCTGATGAGATCGGGCTATCCTGCGCTATAGGATCAGGGCATATACATACCGATACTCCCGTTTCCCTCCCCCATTTCAGTTGTTGAGAAAAAAAGAAAGAGTAATAACAGGGAGAGAGCAGATAACTTACCGCTTCTCCAGGTTTTCCGTTCTCTCCAGGTGGTCCAGGAGTTCCAGGCAGTCCCTAGAGGAAGACATCAGGTATTGCTTAATACACGGTTCCTTCCCATTTCAAAACAAAGAAGGATGGGATTTCTGTGCTATACAGAATCAGTCTATTATTCCAGTCGGTCCACTGCTATTTAATATGGCTAGTGGTGAGTCTCCATTCCATTTAATGACAGGTTTGTCTGTATTTTCTACTTGGCGCCTTTTAGATGCCAGGGATTAAAACTGGGATCCAAAACATAAGGGCTCTAACAATGGGCCGTGAACCTTTCTGTGTCAAGGTGTGAATATTCGGTGTCACAGGTAAGTCTTTGGCAGAGGGTTCATTAAGTTTATTCCAAAGAGTTTTTTTAGGATTTATTTTTGTTGGAGAAAAAAAGTGACACTGTAGTGAATTTTGGGAGCCCTACACAAGAAAAAAAAAGAGATCAGTACAAATTCTGAAGGAAATGAAAATCATTTTTACGCTTGGGGAAAATTGAGGGGGAAAGGCTGTACTCGCACATCTCTTATAAGTCACCAATATGACAAATGCTTGAAAATGATAATGCGCTTATCGATCTTCATGTGTGGTAATGCTTCTGGGTCGTTTGTTAGCCACAATGAATTATAGCTGAGTTTGAAAAGTTATTCTGCCCTTTCCGTAATAAATAAAGTTGTGGTCCTTTATTCTTCACACGTCTGTTTTGGCGCTCTTTATTCCAGGCCTAATTCAAGATTCCTAATTTATTCCAGGCCTAATTCAAGGTCCACTGGTGGACCTCCTGATGGCACCTGGTATTTTTGGCCACTGTGTGACACAGAGTGTTGGACTGGATGGGCCTTTGGCCTGATCCAACATTGGCGTCTCTTATGTTCTTATGTTCTTAAGATATCCGGCTGTCCTCCACCAGGGCCAGGACCTTTTTGGCCCTGGCCCCAACCTGGTGGAACTCTGCCAACTTCCGTCAGGGCCCTGATGCAATTCCACAGGGACTGCAAGCAATGCTTCGTCTAAGCTGATTTTTGTGAGCAAAAATTTTACTTTGTGAGCCACTGGCATTAAAGGTGTGAGCGAGCAATTTGGCTGCTGCATAAATACGTTTGCTCTGGACTGGCCCGTAGCTCACACAGGGCCCATGGGGGCCGGCCCCCCTAGTGTTTCTTCTGGGCCCCCTTCCTCCTGGGCTGCCCCCAAAGTGCTCCAACTTACCACCTGCACTCTACTTTCATTTAATTAGCTGGTGGGCCCCCTGAGGCCCCCTCCCCAAACAATTCCCTAGCTACAGGGCTGGTTCTGGAGCCCTCCTTCCTGAGCGAAGACCAAAAATGTGTGAGCCGGAGGCTGAAAAACTCTGAGCTAGCTCACAGTAACTCAGCTTAGATGGAACACTGCCTGCAAGGCAGAGATGTTCTGCCAGGCTTTGGTTGAGGACAGCGATGGTTCCGTCTCAGCTGGCGACCTTCTATGTTCTCTGCTGTTTACATCTACCTCGCCCTCTTCCCCCCGTCCGCAAAGTAGCTGGCAGTTGGAATTGGGATTGGCTAATGATCCATCATCTGATGGTCTGAAATATTTTATTAATGTTTTAACTGACTTTATCTTGCTTTCTTTATGGCTTTCGTACATCGCCTGGAGCCCTGCTGTGGCAGGGGTTAAGCAATTCATAAATAAATAAATGAACAGTAAAAGATGAAAGACAATATACCTGGAAACCAGGTGGGCCTACACCTCCGGGTTCCCCTCTCTCACCACCTGGACCCTGGAAGGAGAAAAAGAATGATCGTATTTTGCCATTACAACATGCTCGTATGTCTCATACGAGCTTGTCTGGTCCCATTATAACTCCTCCCTGCAGAATAAACCTCCCCCCTCAACAAAAAAAGAAGGGAAAACCAAATATAAAGATGGAAAACAAAAGTTAAAATGATATGATAACAATTCAGGACATATGTGTCCAAAACAAATTATTGTCTTTTAAAAAATGGAAAACAATTCATATTCCCTCTGAGCTCTTTCCAGAGTGTAGGCTCTGTCATGCCCTTGAAAGCACAGTTGCAAATTTTTAGCGTTTTAAAAAAGAGAAGAAGAAGAGATTGGATTTATACCCCGCCCTTCACTACCCAAGGGAGTCTCAGAGCGGCTTACAAACTCCTTTCCCTCCCCCTCCCCACAACAGACACCCTGTGAGGTAGGCGGGGCTGAGAGAGCTCTTGACAGAAACTGCTCTTTTATCAAGAACAGCTCTTATCAGAACTGTGGCTTGCCCAAGGTCATCCAGCCAGGTGCAAGTGGAGGAGTGGGGAATCAAACCCGGTTCTCCCAGATTAGAGTCCACACACTTAACCACTACACCAAACTGGCTCTGTTATTGCAACTGTTATTGCAGGCATTTTTGATGATCACTTGTCTCAGTTATTGCTTTTCATTGGGTCCAGCCAGGTGCAAGTGGAGGAGTGGGGAATCAAACCCGGTTCTCCCAGATTAGAGTCCACACACTTAACCACTACACCAAACTGGCTCTGTTATTGCAACTGTTATTGCAGGCATTTTTGATGATCACTTGTCTCAGTTATTGCTTTTCATTGGGTGGTGGTGGTGGGAAGTGCTATCCAGTCACAGCCAGTGACCCCTCATGGGGTTTTCAACCGGTTCTCCCAGATTAGGGCCCTTAACCCCTACAGCAAACTGGCTCTGTTATTCCAACGGTTATTGCAGGCATTTTTGATGATCACTTGTCTCAGTTATTGCTTTTCATTGGGGGGTGGTGGTGGGAAGTGCTGTCCTGTCACAGCCAGCTTATGGTGACCCCTCATGGGGTTTTCAAGGCAAGAGACATTCAGAGGTGGTTTGCCACTGTCTGCCTCTGTGTAGCAACCCAGGACTTCCTTGATTGTCTCCCATCCAAGTACCAACCACAGCTGACCCTGCTTAGCTTTCAAGATCTGACAAGGTCAGGCTAGCCTGGGATATCCAAGTCAAGGCAGATGAACAGAGGTGGTTTGTCATTGTCCACCTCTACCAGATGACCTTGGATATCTTTGGTCGTCCCCCATCCAAGTACTAACTAGGGTCGACCCTGCTTAGCTTCTGAGATCTGACAAGTTTGGGCTAGTTGGGGCTATCCAGGTCAGATTGTTTTATTAATTTAACCGATACAAGGTTGGAGTCTACAACTCCCTTCTAGTAAGTGGGGAGTCTTGTTCTGGTGGAAAAAGATTTGCTTCAGCAGAGGTAGCTTTCTTCAAAACAGTAAGACTTTTTTCAACAGGAAGAAGACGTCTCTAATTGTGGAAGGAAGGTGTTGGCACAACCCTATTTACAAACAAGTAGACTTCTTTTTTTTTAGAAAGTGTGTCTGTAACCTAGTACACATTATCTAGATTGCAGCTTATTTATATGGTTGACTTACGGCAGGTCCTGGTGGACCTTGAGCTCCTCCTTCACCGTCCTTTCCAGGTAGTCCCTGTTAAATGGTAAGAATAGCCGCTAGTTATGGGTCAACATAATCCTTATAGAGGTTTACAACTAGAAGGAGAAGGGGTGTGAACTTTCTGAAGGGATAGTTTCTACTCACCTGTCCACCAGGACTTCCAGGTGCTCCTCTTTCTCCATTTTTACCAGGTGAACCCTAAAGAGAAAAAAAGACATGGCAGGATTCAAATCTGAGAAATTCCTACCTCAGGCCCAGAAACTGTGAGGTAGGTCACGAGCACCATACTGAAGAAGACTAAGTCAAATAGCCCGTTATTAGCCCCATTCATGTGGGTAATATCTGCACAAGCAATGTTTCTTTCAATTACTGGAAGGACATGTTAGCCTATGTTGAAACGGTTGGCATACGCTGAACATTTTCAACTCATTGTGACTTTTTCCACAGACAAGTTAAAGAAGCCAAAAAAAAAAAAGGATATATTTTGTACATGATACTAACCTCACTACCTTTTGGACCGGGGAAACCCATCACACCTGGTTGACCTCGTGGGCCTGCTGGGCCTGGAGGTCCACTTCGCCCAGATTCTCCTGGAGAGCCCTAATGCAAATAAATGCAAATTAAAGACATTGAGACACATGGGGGGAAACCCCACAAAAGTCCACAGAGAACAATATGAAAAACCACAGGAACAATACTAATACGAGGGATTAAATAATAGACAATGACATCATGACTCTATCTTGTCATGATTGTACACATGTGTGAATATTTTTTTCAATCACAATGCTGTAAATCAGGGCTCCCCAACATTTTTTAACCTATGGGTACCTTTGGAATTATGACACAGGGTTTTGGGTGCAACTACAAAATGGATGCTGCAGGAGGAGGAGCCAACCACAAAATGGCTGCCACAGGAGGTGGAGATACACACACATAGGAAACCCAAGTGTGGGGTAGAAGAGAGGTAATAAAAACCACAGGAACAATACCAATACGATGGATTAAATAATGGACAATGACATCATGACTCTAGCTTGTCATGATTGTAAACATGTGTGAATATTTTTTTTCCAATCACAATGCTGTAAATCAGGGGTCTCCAACATTTTTGAACCTGTGGGTACCTTTGGAATTACGACACAGGGTTTTGGGTGCAACTACAAAATGGATGCTGCAGGAGGAGGAGCCAACCACAAAATGGCTGCCACAGGAGGTGGAGACACACACACATAGGAAGCCCAAGTGTGGGGTAGAAGAGAGGTAATTAAAAAAATACACTGTGAAAAAGGAATGAGAAAAAACAAAACCAACACTGTGGTGGCAGCTCCAACTGAAACGTTATTTTCATCTGCACAGCTAATCAGATCTCCAGTGGCCAATCACAAGCGCCATCGGGCAAGAGCACCCCATTGCCTCACCCACTTTCTAAAAACACTTTCCTAGGCACCAGGAAAATCATTGTTGAGCACCACAGCACCCACAGGGACCATGTTGGGGAACCCGGCTGTAAATAAACTTCCCTTTAATAATATTTGCTGTTTGCATGAATATTATATAAAGAGATTTGGCAGAGGCATCAACCAAACCAAACACCGAAAGCTTTGCTGGTGTAAATTTAAAGGAAGCCAATGTATCCAGTGAATCTGTATGTGCTACTGCATTTAAACCAGGGCAACTGACATTAAGGTCTACTCTACTGACAAAGCTGGCATTATTAAGCTATTTACATACGGAAGGGCCTGGTTTTCCATCTGATCCTGGGCTTCCTGGACTTCCGGTTAAGCCCTGCACGAGAAAAGAACGATAAGATGCACATCTTGTCAGGGAAGTAAGAACATAAGAACATAAGAGATGCCAATGTTGGATCAGGCCAAAGGCCCATCCAGTCTAACACTCTGTGTCACACAGTGGCCAGAAATACCAGTGCCATCAGGAGGTCCAGCAGTGGGGCCAGGACATTTGAAGCCCTCCCACTGTTGACCCCCCCAAGCACCAAGAAGACAGAGCATCACTTGCCCCAGAGCCCCTATCTATACCTTGTGGCTAATAGCCACTGATGGACCTCTGCTCCATATGCTGATCTAATTCCCTTTTGAAGCCGTCCATGCTTGTAGCCGCCACCACTTCCTGTGGCAGTGAATTCCAAGTGTTAATCACTCTTTGGGTGAAGAAGTACTTCCTTTTACCCGTTCTAACCCGACCACTCAGCAATTTCATGGAATGCCCACGAGTTCTTGTATTGTGAGAAAGGGAGAAAAGTACCTCTTTCTCTACCTGCTCTGTCCCATGCATAATCTTATAAACCTCAATCATGTCACCCCTCAGTTGTCATTTCTCCAAGCTAAAGAGCCCTAAGCGCCTTAACCTTTCCTCATAGGGAAAGTGTTCCAACCCTTTTATCATCCGAGTTGCCCTTTTCTGCACTTTTTCCAAAGCTATAATATCCTTTTTAAGGTGTCGTGACCAGAACTGTTGTTCTATTTCTTATAAGATAAAACATCAGTGTAGTAAGCACCTGTCCTATAAAACTGCAGTGAGTTCGGGATCAAATTTTCATGACACAGAGCTGGTATTGACAGACAAGTTGTTCATAGGAATAATCTCTGTACAGCAGCATTTGGACAACTGTGTTCGAATCGATAAATATGTTTTCCAAGAAATTGATCTGACATCTATCATTCAGCTGAGTCATGATATTACTTCTATCGATTCAATTTCTGCTTCCCATCAACTGTCTGACTCTTCCTCCAGTTTTTGTTTGGTCAATACTTAGATTAAGACCTTTTATATAATGACCTTGATGGTTTCTACTTATTTTTAAAGACTGAGAAATTTGATATCCCATCTTTTGTGAAGGACAAAACTATACAAATATTAAATATTAAGGCTTACTTCATTCAAGAAAATCAGATAAAGCAGAAAATGTTATGGTAGCGATTTACAGTTCTTAAATTAAATGGAGAGTGAGTAGGGTCAAACACCGATTATGGAAAAATCAGGGTAAATGAATGAAAAACATCCCAGTATATATATAATCTTTGAGAATCTAACAAGAACAGCAGTTATATTGCTGGATTTTCATAGACTGGTAGAAAATCCTCTAAGAAGGAGCTCAGAACTTTCCAAAGGTATCTGAGAATGCCACTTGTAGCTGCTACAATCAAATATTACAGATTAGTGAAACCCATTTTGATCATCTTGTATCTTAGCATTTGAACTCAGTTGGTCATCTTGTATCTTGGCATTTAGATTCAGTTCCTACAGTAGATAAACCATCCCTAACAAAGATCAGAGAATGTTCCTTTCTGCCTAGAAGAAATGTCACAGACCATCAGCCCACTGAGGTCAGTATTGTTTATTTATTCAAGTATTTATTCATTTATATATTCGACTTACTATACCGCCCTAACCCCGAAGGGTCTCTGGGCGGTTTACATAGAGGGTTCTAGGAACACTTTCCCCCTTACTAGGGCCACATGGTACATGGTATTGTCTTGTCAGACTGGTCGTAGTATCAGGTAGAGGTCTTTCACATCACTTACTACCTGGTCCTTTGAACTGGACATGCTGGGGACTAAACCTGGGACCTTCCGCATGCAAAACAGAGGCTCTACCACTGAGCCATCATCCTTCCTAAATGTTTTTGCCTTATATTGAATCATAGGTCCATCAAGATCAGTATTGTCTACTCAGACTGGCAGTGGCTCTCTAGAGTTTCAGGCAGAGGTATTTCACGTCAGCTACTCCTAAATGGAGATGCTAGAGGTTGAACTTGGGACCTTCTGCGTGTTAAGAAGAGGCTCTACCCAGTCTGAGCCACAGCCCCTCCCAATAGTCCATCAGTCCATCAAGGTCATTATTGCCTACTCAGACTGGCAGCAGCTCTCCACGGACCCAGGCAGAGGTCTTTCACATCACCGTCTGTCGGGTCCTTTTAACTGGAGATGCCAGACATAGAACCTGGGGCCTTCTGCACGCACATCAGAGGCCCTTCCACCGACCCACAGCCTCTCTCCTGCTTATTGTCTACTTACTCTCATTCCTGGAAGCCCTGGAGATCCATCACGTCCGGGTTCACCAGGACTTCCTCTTTGTCCCGCACTGCCGGGGCCACCTCGTTCACCAGGGGCACCCTTCAATGACATTGAAACAGGGTTATTAATGAAACATGGCAACATAATTCATTCTACAATCTGAAACGAACAGCCATAAACATGAAATTTATATCTAGAAGGGAGGGCTGTACCTTTTCACCCGGAGCCCCATTCCTACCAGCAGGACCGCTAAAACCTGGAACACCCTGAAAAAAACAAACAAAAACAGGACTTTCAATTTTGTGGATGGAAAATAGCAAAGAACAGGTCTGGAATTATTTCCAAACTATCTGCTGAACTACTAAGAAACGTGCCACGTTCCATCTAAGTGGGAAAGTCAAAATGCATTTTGAATCTCTTTTTTTTTCATTTTTTTTTATCAACTCTTTTTATTGTTTTGTAAAATACATTACAAATAATACAAACCTATCGGTCCAAGATTTCAACATATGAATTGTGTATTGTACAAATCGTGAATAAGCCACTTTGGATCCCCATGTAGAGAAAGGTGAATACCTGAAGTTGACTTATCCTGAATTGGACCATATGTCTATCAAGGTCAGTATTGTCTATGTGGGCTGGCAGAACTCTCCAGGGCCTCAGGCAGAGGTCTTTCGCATCCCCTATACCCTGATTCGTTTCAACTGGAGATACCAGGGATTGAACCTAGCAGATATTCTACCCCTGAGCCAATCCTGATATAATCCAGGAATAAAGTGTAAGACTGAAGAATTAAGGGACGATTTCACTTTTCTGCTCTCCTTCTGTTACAGACATTCCCTCATGAGGAAAAGCCTTAGCTGATTTCATTCCCCAGAATTCACCGTGTTCTGAATAGCCCCATTGGCTCTGATATATCTAAGGCTGGTCATGATGAAAATCCCCTCGGAATTCTGCCATAGCATAGTAGCTGACAAAATGGCTCATGTAGGGTCCCCATGTAGAGAAAGGTGAATACCCGAAGTTGACTTATCCTGAATTGGACCATAGGTCTATCAAGGTCAGTATTGTCTATGTGGGCTGGCAGAACTCTCCAGGGCCTCAGGCAGAGGTCTTTCGCATCCCCTATACCCTGATTCATTTCAACTGGAGATACCAGGGATTGAACCTAGCAGATATTCTACCCCTGAGCCAATCCTGATATAATCCAGGAATAAAGTGCAAGACTGAAGAATTAAGGGACTATTTCACTTTTCTGCTCTCCTTCTTATACAGACATTCCCTCATGAGGAAAATCCTTAGCTGATTTCATTCTCCTGAATTCACAGTGTTCTGAATAGCCCCATTGGCTAGCCTGGTCATGATGAAACTCCCCTTGGAATTCTGCCATAGCATAGTGGCTGACAAAATGGCTGCTACAAAATGGCTGCTGTGGGAGGTGATCCCAGCCACAAAAGAAGAACATAAGAGAAGCCATGTTGGATCAGGCCAATGGCCCATCCAGTCCAACACTCTGTGTCACACAATGACCAAAACCAAAGTGTCACCAGAAGGTCCACCAGTGGGGCCAGAAAAATGATCGCCACAGCTTAACTTCAATGACAGTGTATATCCTCGCACTATGGGGCACCTGCCGGCAAAGTAGCGTTTGTATAAATCTGCACAGTCAATCAGTTCTACAATGGTCAATCTCAGAACCCTTGTTGGGCAGAAGTCCCACCTGGTCCTACCACACTTTTTGGGAAAAACTGGGCAGGTGCCAAGAAAGGTGTTGGTGTGCACCATGATGCCCGTGGGCAATATGTTGGGGACCCCAGTCTATAGGATTGATGACTACTTGCCCTATCTCCTGGATTTCCAGGCAAACCATTTGTGCCAGGTTGGCCAGGGGCTCCCGCCTTGCCTTCTTCTCCTGGAGGACCAGCTGCACCGGGAGTACCGTTTTCACCCTGATAAAATGATACAATAAAATATTATTAAAGCATGAATTGCAGATTAAAACCTACCAGGGCTGCATAGGTAAATACTTACACGCTCGCCTCTTGGTCCTGCTTCTCCTTTGGCGCCGTTCTTACCGGGCTCGCCCTAAAGATGAAGAGAGCACCATTACAATGGTCCTAGCAGGTTCATCCAAAAGGAATAGCACAGCAAGATGGATCATGGGGCCCTCCTCTGTTTCCCATCATGCTTGCATTTGATTAAAATCTAATGGGAGAACTTTGCCTTTAGGAACTTTGAGGATTAATGGCTGGTTCCCATGTGTATGTTCATCCCTTGATTGCAGAGGAAAGCCGGGCTTTGCAAGTGAGCTTGAGTCATCAGAGATAAAACGCTACAGGGACAGTATTTACAGTCCCATAGCTACAGTGGGGCATTCTGGGGCCCGCCCCCTGACTTCCTGCTAAGGCCCCCTGACCTCCATCTAGCCCAGCCACCCTGCTGCCCTCGCCACCCATTCCCCAAGTGTGGCTTGCTTCCCCGCCCCCTCACCCTGTTACAGCCAGAGCCCCTTGCCCTGCCAAGGGAGGCCTTCATGGAGCCTGCTTCATGCCTGCTCCAACTGCTCCTGCTTGCTCCAACTGGCAAGCATGAGTTTTAAAATTTTTATTTGTATTTTTTTTTTGTGATGTCAGTTCCCCCCGATTTATGTAAAGGCCCCCTGAATTACAAAATCCCGGCTAAGGGCCTGAATGCTCATATCATCTCACAGTAATCTCAAATGCAGTGTTTGCCAGTAGTCAGTTCTGTGCGGTTCCAAGTTTTCAAGGCACATGTCAGGTCTTGGGCAGGGCTTTTTTTCTGGGGGAACGCACTGGAATGGAGTTCCGGAACCTCTTCCACAAAATTATTTTAAAAGTGTTTAAAAGTTCATGAGTTTTTTCAGTATACAGACTGAGAACTTCATTTCCCTCTTGAGAGTTCCAGCAGCTCTTTTTCAAAAAGGAAAACAAAACAAAACCCTGATCTTGGGTAAGCAAGGAAAGAGAACTCAAATGATGTTCATATGAACGGGGACAAGAGAGATCTAAGCCACTGAATTTCCTTTCCCTGTAACTTAACAGCCTACAAGCCATATGCCGGAATATATTACAAGCGCTTTGTAACTGCATAGATACATATGGTTAAGCCACATGTGCAATTTTTTACGTCGCTTGACAATAATATTTTTAGTTTCTGTAGATGATCAGTCCATGGAGTAATAATTGATTACAAAGTAAATATAACGGGGGCAACTAAAAAGGATATCGGCGATTGAGTCAACTTGATCCTTACAATAAGTACAAAAGTGTTTCTCAGGAGGGGTTCTGCTGAAGTGGCACTGCACCTCAGTGGAAGGTAGCACATTGCACTTAAGTCATAGGAAAGAGCGACGA
>NW_015172111.1:89185-89335 GCF_001447785.1 Gekko japonicus
CCGCGGTCGCGCCTCCCTTTGCCCCGCTTCTATTGGTCAATTTCCCACTCGAAGCTGTGTGGCTGCATTTTGACCCACGGCTTCGCCCAATTTCCCCCGTGGTTTTGTGATCCTGTTTTTTGAGGATCACGAAACCACAGGGGAAATTGG
>NW_015172111.1:92560-109953 GCF_001447785.1 Gekko japonicus
GTGGGAAGGGAACAGCTCCGTGAACCTTGGTGTTTAGTCATGAAACGGAGATGAGCACCGCAACCCTAGAGTCAGATTCGACTGGCTTTCGAGCAAGGGAACCTTTACCTTTACTTTAACCACTGTGAGTTCCCTACAAAGGGTTCTCTAGATCCTGTCGTGGAGCAGCTGCTAAGGATCTTCCATCTTAGATCCCAGCACCCCTTCTCAGAGCTACAGTTAACAGGGTTCCCTTTGGAGAGGAGGAGACAGTTAAAACAGTTTCGATCACCCTGAAGAAGGTCTCTTTGTTATCCTAAATCCTACAGTGTTCACAGAAACATTTAACAACTGCTTATTCGATATATTTATATGTATTCTGTCAAGGTCAGGCCATCCAGTGAAGGCCTTCAGACCAAGATAGGATTACACATAAAAGACTGAGCTATGAATCTTACCAGCAATTGTTGAGACACTGTCCTTCCCTAACTCTCTGGCAGCAGAAGCCTAACAAATGATGAGAAAGTTATAAACTAATCACAGTGGATGGTGGAAAAGCTTTAAATAGATAACAGATATGAAGCAGCCATAATAATAATTAATAATAATAATAATTATTGTACGGCAGTGGGTGTTGTATAGCCAGGAGATCCTGAGGTTGTCTGGAAGTCAGAAGTTCTAGATCTTTTTTGCATTATGCACCACTAGGTGGCGAGTTAAACTTGTTTTGGGGCTGAGAGAGTTCTGAGAGCTGTGACTGGCCCACGGTCACCCAGCTAGCTGCATGTGGAGGAGTGAGGAATCGAACCTGGTTCTCCAGATTAGAGTCTACCACTCTTAACCACTCCACCATGCTGGCCGTACTTTTCAGTAAAACTCCAAATTCAAGCACACATTATTGGCATGCATTCTGCCACTACACTGAGCAAACTGTGAAGCTTTCTTCTAGCCCAAGGACCCTTTGTGGAACATAAGCAGCTCTTCTTCGAACAAAAGAACTGTGTAAATTGGTGGAAAGCTCTTTAGACTGGAAGACATTCCTCCAGCCGAATGTAGGATAAACGCCAACACAACTGAATTTCCTCCTACTAAATTTCAGTGAAATCTCACTTGAAGTAAATGTGCTAGAATCACAGATTGATACACGGAAACATTCATTTACAAGAAGCATCTAAATTATATACATCTTCAGGTAGGTACCTTAAAACCCGGAGTTCCTGGAAATCCTGTAGGTCCAGGTGGGCCAGGTGGACCCTTAAGGGGAACAACATCGAGAAAATATTGTTAGAAGAAAACATAGTATAATGTGGAGTTGCAAATTTCAAAAGGAATGCACTACATCACGTTCGTATGCTAATACATAGGTTTGAGCGTGTGAAACAAAAGGGTTTGTAAAGGGTTAACTTATGTAACCACTTGTTAGCCTTTTTCCAGGTGCAGCACGGGTTTGTTTTGTTAATTTCAAGGCCAGGCAGAGGCATCAATTAACTTTACTGGAGACTTGATTCTGTTGGTAAAGCCTTGCACCTGGTATTTAGAGAGAGAAAAGTATATCTTGGTGCTCCAGTTGGGGGAAGGGCAGCCTGGGGGATCGCTTGAGTTAGTGGCCGGTCAGTGTGCACAGTGACTTCTATCCAATGCTACTCTGTCGTTTTGATTCATGATTGTGCCTCCCAAGAAGAAGAGAAGAAGAAGAAGAAGAAGAAGAGATTGGGTTTATACCCCGCCCTTCACTTGGAGTCTCAGAGCGGCTTACAAACTCCTTTCCCTTCCCCTCCCCACAACAGACACCCTGTGAGGTAGGTGGGGCTGAGAGAGCTCTTGACAGAAAATGCTCTTTTTCAAGGACAGCTCTTATTGGAACTATGGCTTGTCCAAGGCCATCCAGCAGGTGCAAGTGGAGGGGTGGGGAATCAACCCCAGTTCTCCCAGATTAGAGTCCGCGCACTTAACCACTACACCAAACTGGACTGAGAAGTCAGGTAGTTCGAGTTAGTTTTGTTGTTTTCCTCTGTACTCTTTGAAGGGAGTTGTTTGGAATAAAATCTGTGGTTTTAAACCCTGTTAGCCTGTATGTGCACACAACCCCTGTTTACTCACAAGATTGCCTCTGCTATCTTGACAGAGCATCAGCAGAAATAAAAGCTATGTTGGAAAATAGGACTCTGAAATACATAGTCCCCAGGCGAAGCAAATCTGCAACCACTAGCCAAATCTACTACTCAGTGAAGAGGGTAGCCATGTGGTCTGTGGTAGAAGAACTAGATTTGAGTCCAATAGCACCATAGAGACCCACCAGATCCCAGGCCTGGACTGTCTGGCCACTTCTGGGCAGGGGAGGGGAAGCACAAGCTCAGAATTGGAGGGGGGAGGAGAGAAGAGGGTGCTAGCCTCAGTAGATAACCGTTGCTGTCCTCAGTCAAAAGTCTGGTGGAACATCTCTGCCTTACAGGCCCTGTGGAATTGCATAAGGTCCCACAGGACCCTGATGGCATTAGGCAGGGAGTTCCACCAGGTTGGGGCCAGGACCGAAAAGGCCCTGTAGGAGCTACATCTCTTTGGACCTGTCTTCGTATTTTGCTGTTTCATTCATTCATTCATTCATTCATTCATTCATTCATTAATTCATTAATTCATTCCATATACATGGTATGAACTGCCATCATGTCGAAGCTTACTTATGGCAACCCTGTAGGGTTTTCAAGGCAAGAGAGTGGCAGAGGTGGTTTGTCATCGACTGCCTCTGCATAGTGACCCTGGACTTCCTGATGAGATTGGGCTAGCCTAGGCCATTAAACCCGTTAAGTTGAAGGTAAATCAAAATGGCAATGCGGTAGCCTGCAATGGCAGTGACTAATTGCTGATTCGCGCCCGGACGGGATATAAGCAACATTATAAATTAACTGTCATTTGGATATGTAGAAATGCAGATACAAGGGTCATGATGGAAGAGCATGCAACTTACGGCTTGGCCAGCTGCTCCTGAGGCACCGTCGTTGCCACGAGCACCCTTTCAAAAGAAAATGAGCAACATTACTCGTTCTGAATTTTTTTGGGTTGCGATCGAAAACTTCGTCTGCTGGGATGTGCCTCTTTTTGTATCCACCCATTTTTCTCCCTCCTTGAAACCATCAGGGAAGGTTGTACATGTACCGGAACGCTGTCGCTGTATCAGAGCCTTAGCACTCACAGAGAAGAGTTGGACTGGGCCAGTTAAATGGTTCGAAGCAAAAAAAATGCAACCAGCAAAATCCACCACACAAGACAATATTCTTAGAAATGTCTGTTTAAGCATTCCTGTCAAGTCAACAACAAGCAATGTGGGACACATCTTAAGAAAGAAAGCTGACCTGTATCCTAAGCAGTAGGGTCATACTAGGGAAAATAAAAGACCTGGGAATGGGACAACATTACAACAGGAGGGGTCTACCCCTTACCCTTGAGAGGGCTCATACAAAATAATCTGGGTTGACTCCAGAGAGTGGTAAGGTCACACATTTGCTGGGACCCCAACTCTAGCAAACAGTCCACTTTTTCCTTCCCAACGAGAACTCTATTTGTACAGAGTATCCAAGGAGACCAGAGGGAAACAGGTGTTTGCAAACTCCATGTCTTCCAGGGGTCTAGGGTTCCACTGAAGAGGTCTTGTTCAAAGGCTTGCAGGATGGTTGAGAATGTCACTAAAAATATTAATCTGCATGATGTAACGATATGAGCTTATGTTTGTATTTCTGTATAGTGGTGATGCTGCTTATGTGTGTCTCTAGCATGAATACCTATGCATTGTGTATTCAGGGATTGCTGTATGTTGTGTGTTGCTTTGTTCTGCACCTCATGCTTGCCTAGAAATAGGCTGGCCTGGGCCTGCCATTGCACATACGGACCATGTGCGTCCCTGGAATGTATCCCATGACTCTTTGGGATGGAGAAGACACCGCGCCATTGCACCCACTTGGAGAGCTATGGAAAATCCCCAGCGAACCCCGGCATTCTTGGAATGGAAAGAGCAAGTGACCCTACTCCCTTAATCTGGTTTGGAGATCTAAAGACAATAGCGTTTATGGCTTTGGAGCAGGAACCAGATCTGCAAATCAAGAGGTGTCCATGGGAACGGAAGATTCACACCTTGCCAAAAGGCACCTTTGATGTAGGAGTAGGATCTGCATATTGCCACCACCCCTCAGGAGAGCGTCATCCCCTCGTCATCCCCTCGTCACCCCCTCTTCATCCAGTAGTGATAGCTTAGAGGACGGGTTTGATAGTTTATGGCTGGATAGCACATGCCCCAAAAAGAGTTTATTTAAGGAGAAACTCTCCTTTGTCTCTCTGGTTAACCCACCCTCCCCATAGCAGTGCACTAAGGTGCTACAAGTGACTCTACTACTTAAGTTCTCCGGAGTCGCGACCCAGAGAGCTCACACGTGGTTTGGCTGGTCCTACCTGTGTGCCTTGGAGTTCACAAGCTGCTGCATTTCGGCTGCCCAGCGTTCCAAGGAGGAGAGTTCTTCCTCAGCTGGACCTCAGATGAGTATAGCCGTGCCCCATTGTGTCTTCCCCATTTTGATGCTTTTGTTATTTTCTATGCTGTAATTGTTCTAATGTACTATTGTAACTAAGGAGCTTGTATGAATTTGTGTGATTCCGATTTTGTATGCCTGATGAAAAACCTTTAGTAAAGACAACATTTATTTAAGGACTAGCGTGTTGTCTCACTTCCTGGGATATAGCCGAGCGTCTCATTCGCCATCCGACCTCTGTATAGACTGGTATAGAACTTACGCACAGCCACAAACACCCAATTTTCCTTGGTAGATAACTTGGATTGGGTCTCCAGGAATTTCCTGGAGAAGTTGGCATAACAGATCTGGTGCCCCGTGTGAGGCGACCTTTGGACCCCTCGGAACCGGTACCCAACCATTCGGTTCCGAAGGACCCAAAACGTGGAGAAACGATCTGGTCGTTTGGACGCTCTAGCGTAGGGAAGTGTGAGAGGTTTCCGTCTGCGTGCTTGGCCTTTAGTGGCATCTGTACTGCGGGAGGGATTTCTACCCCTTTCCCTCTAAACCCAGGAGCATCCTCGGTTTCGCGCTCCGATCCTATCGTTGTGGGTGGACACCGAGGCGCGACTACGAAGAGGACCTGGTTAGGGACCCCCAGTTGCACAAGCACTACATACACGCAGGAACATATAAACCCCTGTCTCCTTAAAACGCTCCCCGACTTCGGTGCCCAGCCAAGAGGCTGCGCCCGTAATATTCTCCCTCCCCCGAAGCGAGCTGAGGACAACTCGCACGGGATCGGCACAAGCTGCGCGCTGTAGCCGTCCCGTCCCTAGGAGCTAAGTTCTCCAGTAGGGAAAACCTCACTATCTGGCGCAGTTGGGTCTGCCAAGGGAAAACGGGACTGATCCCCCCGGAATTCCAACACCCTTCAAGGACTACGGTCCAGGTTCTGGTTGCTCCTGGAAAGGAAGTAGCTCTTCCTTATCCGCAAAGCCTGAAACTCAGGCTACCTAGGGTTGAAATACCCTCAGGTACAGCCTTGATCTCTGTACGCCTGTTTGCCAGAGATCTAAACGGGTGGTGCGATCGCAAAGGTCACACTGTCCACGGTTCTTGGATAACCCGTGAGGAAGAACGGCGTTCTTTAACTCGGAAAATTGACATTATCACGCTGGGCATGTCACGTGGGATGGGGCTCTTCAGGGGTGGGGCTTCCCCTGCCAGCCAGCGGGCTGGCATTGGATTGAGGCCCCCGAAAACTGGGTAACCCCTCCCCCCATAGGGAGGATGGCGACCCTAAACCAGGAGCTGACCCTGGTTAGTTTCCAAGATCTGACAAGATCAGGCTAGCCTGGGCTATCCAGCTTAGTTTTAGAAGCACCCACAGCCCTGGTAGAACTGCAGGTTCTGGGTCCTCAGTACTGAAAACGAGAGATGTTGTGTGTTGGCTCACGTGCACAACAACATATGGACAGCAGTATAAGGATCGACTTCTGGAGGACTCATCCCACCTCAGCTCTCGCATCAGATATGAGATGGGTCAAGAAGAGTCAGGGACAGTCTTTGCCATGAGGAATCTGGGGCAGCTGACCTGGGACCCACGCTGGGAGGGGACTCCACCACCCATGGCCCCTCTCAGTCCAATGGAGGGGGAAGAACAGGAAGAACAGGCAGGCTCCTGTTGCTGCTGCTTAGCCATGCCCACTCACGGGGTGGCCTTGGCAGGAGGTGATCCCAGCAAGAGCTGCACTGTGGGACCCCATCCTCGACTTTGGCCCCAGAATTAGTAAGACTGTCCCTGAGAAGAGTGTGCTGCTGGGACTGCAGCATGGGGGAAATAAGTCCGCAATACGTTATAGGATACCAGTCTAGGTCTGGTCCCATTGAGCAATGTGAGAGATTTGGCCTAAGAGCCTGCAGCATGTACAATTGTCTACAGTTCTGGGCAGGGGTCATTTCGTAGAAAAAGAGCTAGGGGAACTCATTAGCATAACTCATTAGCATATGCCACACCCCCTGACATCATAAGGCCCGGCGGTGGACCTGCAAGGCCGGCGGGAGTGCGAGGAAGCCCCGCCAAGGCCCTCCCTGGCCCCAGGCAGGCAGGGGTGGGGAGAGGCAGGGAGGAAGCAACTTACCCTTCCTCTTCTCCTGCCTCCTCCTGGCTGAATGAGGGCCGGAAGCGGGGCGGCCGGAAGCAGGGGGTGTGGCTTCGTCGTGTGCCCCGCCCCCCACACCTCACCCGGGGGAACTGCGATCCCCCACGTTCCCCCTGAAATGACCTCTGGTTCTGGGTAACTGCGTGCCCTCTTAGCTGAGTAGAAATGCCAGGTTCAGGCCTCCACCACCAGAGAACTTCAGTAAGCACAATGGACCCATTTCGATTCATAAATGTCATGAAATACAGCAGAGATCTGAATGCTATGGTAAGCTTCTATTATAGAAAATCCCTACTAAATTGTATTGAAAATAATAATTACCATGGGTCCAGGAGATCCGTTTTCTCCGGGAAGTCCATTCTCACCCTGTTTGATAACGAGAATCCATGATAAGTACACAGTATGCCTTTTTAAACAATTTTCTCATGCAAGCTTAAAGTCATTATGAGTTGTTAAATATTTTTGTCCTGATCCTAAAATAATCCTTTGGGGATCCAATACCGGATGTGCAAAAATTCATGTGGCATCTAGGGCTACTCAAGCAAAGCCAGTGTGGTATAGTGGTTAGAGTGTAAGACTAGGGGTCTTGGAATCCTGGGTTTGAATCCTCTCTTTGCCATGGAGGCTTGCTAGGTGACAACGGGCCAGTCACAGAAGCTCAGACTAGCATACGGAGAGCCAGCTTGGTGTAGTGGTTGAGAGCAGTGGACTCTAATCTGGAGAACTGTGTTCGATTCCCCACTTCCCCAATTGATGCCAGCTGGGTGACCTTAGGCAAGTCACAGCACTCTTAGCCTAAAAATACGCATAGCTCGCCACCTAGTGGTGCCAAAAAGGAGCTGCAGCTTCGACAGCCAAACAATCCCTTCCAGGATTTCCTGGCTGTTCCACACACAATACCGTATGATAATTAATTAATTACTAATGTATGTCACAGGGTTGTGATGGGGATAAAATGAGAGGCAAACGAGGTCAACCACGATGGGTCCCCATAGGGCAGAAAGGCAGGATATAAGTGAAATAAATAAGTGAATGCAGCAATGCCTACACTAATGAATGTCCATCCTTTGCCTAAGAGACAAGGGAGGGGTATGGGAGCATAGTGGTCCCCTTCAACCATCACCATGAGCAATTAGCAGTCTCAAAGTTGACAGACTTGTTAATTGACGATATGCGCGAAGAGCCTTGCAAACTCTCCGAGTCCTTCCAACTCTCTGGTCCCCACAGATTTCCGTGGATTGGGTAAATGTTTCCTCATTCTATGTATGGGGGGGATATCAGATGGTAATGAAGTATTAGAAATAAGGAAAAGGGATTTAATACCTGGTTACCTATTAGTACAATTTCAACGGAGTTAGTATGGCATATAGCTAAAACCACACTGGTGGAAATGAATCTCATAGAGGCAGCAGAAGTGCTCACACATAGGGTTGGATCTATGGGAAGAGTTCCACTGAAGGGACGGGAGTGGTTTTTTGCTGATTCCCACCACCACCTCCATACAGATCTCTGATTCCCCCATGTGCTGTTTCTGGAAGTCCCCTGTCCCCCAAGAAGCAGGATTTGGGCGGGCATTTTGGGAATCCCTTCCACCAGTGGAGATTTTTGTGTGGGATCCATGCTATAGTCACATAAGAACTTACCCTCAGACCAGGCGCACCAGTATCACCTTTGGCACCATCTCTTCCATCAAATCCCTTTAAGGATAACAGAAGAAAAGGGGGGGACATTTAAAGGAACAGTACACCTGAATTGATATACATATATAAATATACGCCTGCATAAAGTGCTGTCAAGTTGTAGCTGGCTCATGGCGACTCTGTAGGGTTTCCAAGGCAAGAGAGGAACAGAGGTGGCTTGCCATTGCCTGCCTCAGTGGAACAACCCTGGACTTCCTTGGTGGTCTTCCATCCAAGTACTAGCAAGGGCTGACTCTACTTAGCTCCCAAGATGTGACAAGATCAGGTTGACCTGGGTTATCCAGGTCAGGGCAAAGATAGCTAGCTAAGAAGCTAGATAGACAGACAGACACACAGAGATATATATCTTTTTATCTATGTATCATCTCTCTGTCGTCTATATCTCTGTCTCTATTGATCATTGAGCGGTGGCACAGGGGATTTATCCTCTGGTTAAACATCTGAGCTGAACAGGACTGCTGTCAGTTCGAGCCCCGCACTGGTGTGAGCTACCAGCCGTGTCCCCAGCTCGCCATCCACCCAGCAGTTTGAAAGCTTCAGTGAGTAGATAAAATGGGTGCCACTCCTTAGAGAGGGTCGGCACACTTTAAACCCCCCCCCCCGTGGGAAGTGTTAGCCGACAAACGGAAGGTCCGCGCATAAGATCAAAAGCCGAGAGAGATCTACGCAGCATCAAAGAAAAGCCTTGCAATGGGCCCTTCCGGCCAGACGGTGGCAGTGGTGCGCCGCGACTGAGAAAAATGCTGACGACATCAAGCGACGCCGACTAAAGAATGCTGCCGGGACACGTCTGATGCTTACAGCTGACCAAACTCCCTGTCGACTGCGAAGTGTGTGTGATTAAAAATGATATATGTTGTCCTCCCTTACCCCCATCATTGTTAGTCCCGTGTCTACACATGAGTAACTGTAAATTGCTCAAAGCCGGCAGCTCTGCAAGGATTGAGCAATCAATAAATTGAAAAGATTATTATTATTATTGTTATTGTTATTATTGTCTGTCTGTCTATCTTCTATCATCTATCTATCTCTGTCTAATATTAATTTTTCTCCTTTCAGTTGTATCTGTAGCTCAAAGACATTTTATTTTTAACTAAACAGGAAGATAACACATTTTTTTTAAAAAAAAAATCTAAGAAATTGGCTTGCCAAGTCTCAAACATCAATCTGAAGGGGAAAAAAAAAATGTATTGGACAGAAATAGCATGCAAACAAACCTAAGCAAAAAAACAAAGCAGGTTATTTATTTTAGCATATCTCCCCCATTTCTTACCTATACAAAGTAAATGCTTACTAACAGAACCCTGATCTGAGACCAACTTGTTCTGTGTGACTGACTCATCCCACAGACAATCTGTGAGACTTCCTTGTGACTAACTTTGGTTGGATAGGGGCCAAGATCTTTTGGGTTTCATGGGGCTAGAGACATGATTTCAGGCAGAAAGCATCTGAGATTTTTTTTAAAAAAATAAGATCAAATGGTTATAGAAAGATTCTGCTTCACATCAGTAATTGGAAACAGGGATCAAACATCATTTTTCCAGGACTGGTACAAAAACATTTAACATGGTCCTCCTCCACAATATGGATGCCCTCTCCTCATCTGTACATAAGAACATAAGAACATAAGAGATGCCAATGTTGGATCAGGCCAAAGGCCCATCCAGTCCAACACTCTGTATCCCACAGTGGCCAGAAATACCAGTGCCATCAGGAGGTCCACCAGTGGGGCCAGGACATTAGAAGCCCTCCCACTGTTGACCCCCCCCAAGCACCAAGATGACAGAGCATCACTTGCCCCAGAGTCCCTATCTATACCTTGTGGCTAATAGCCACTGATGGACCTCTGCTCCATATGCTTATCTAATTCCCTCTTGAATGTCTATCTATCTTCTATCATCTATCACCTATCTATCATCTATGTATATATCTATCTCTGTCTAATATTAATTTTTCTCCTTTCAGTTGTATCTGTAGCTCAAAGACATTTTATTTTTAACTAAACAGGAAGATAACACATTTTTTTTAAAAAAAAAATCTAAGAAATTGGCTTGCCAAGTCTCAAACATCAATCTGAAGGGGAAAAAAAAAATGTATTGGACAGAAATAGCATGCAAACAAACCTAAACAAAAAACAAAGCAGGTTATTTATTTTAGCATATCTCCCCCATTTCTTACCTATACAAAGTAAATGCTTACTAACAGAACCCTGATCTGAGACCAACTTGTTCTGTGTGACTGACTCATCCCACAGACAATCTGTGAGACTTCCTTGTGACTAACTTTGGTTGGATAGGGGCCAAGATCTTTTGGGTTTCATGGGGCTAGAGAGATGACTTCAGGCAGAAAGCATCTGAGATTTTTTTTTTTTTTTTTTAAAAGATCAATTGGCTATAGAAAGATTCTGGTTCACATCAGTAATTGGAACCAGGGATCAAACATCATTTCTCCAGGACTGGTACAAAAACATTTTACATGGTCCTCCTCCACAATATGCATGCCCTCTCCTCATCTGTACAATCTCATGAGTCATGAAAGAAAAATTACTAATTTGTTTTTGACATAAGTAGGACCGATTTCACACAAGAGCTGTGCTGTGGTCGCGCCTCCCTTTGCCCCACTTCTATTGGTCAATTTCCCACTCAAAGCCGTGTGACCGCATTTTGACCCACGGCTTCGCCCGATTTTCCCCGCAATTTCATGATCCTCAAAAAACAGGATCACGAAACTGCGGGACATATCGGGTAAAGCTGCAGGTCAAAATGAAAAAAGTGGGAAATTGACCAATAGAAGCGGGGCAAAGGGAGGCGCAACCACGGCACAGCTCTTGTGTGAAATCGGTCTAGGTCATATCATGGTATTGAGTTTGGGACCCCAAAAAGTGCACCCGCACACAGTGGCTGGCCACGCTTGGGCCCTGCTTGGAGATTAACTGCCCGTGGATACAACCACTAAGCCCTTGTGGAATTAAAACCAAGTGACTTCTTTAAAATTTAGTTCGTATTCTACTCACTCTGTGGCCTTTCATTCCGGGGACTCCAGGCATACCAGAAGGACCTTTGTGGCCCTAAATAAAACACGAGATGCAGCAACAGAAAGAAACAAAAGGGTTAGGAATGTGTATGTTAAACCGAATGGCTAGATCAAGTCAAGTAGCACCTCAGAAACCAACAAGATTTTTGGCATAGGAGCCTTTGAGAGTCAAAGTTCCGCTCATCAGATATGTAAAACTGAAAGCCTGATATCCATAAGCATGCATTTGTACGGCACCTTCAATTCTATATGAAGGAAGGAACAGTTCGTCTTTCTGAGTGCCAGGCCAGGGCTGATTCATTCATAACATATCCTAAATCAAGAATTTTTGGGGGGGCAGATCACTTAAAGGCTAGGGGTCCTGGCTGGAGTTACAAGCAGGAAGGAAATCAGGGACTTTGAAGCCAGACAAATAAGACCTGGACCGAACACATCTGGCCCTTCCTTTCGTGCAGGAAACATAAAGGCGGGGCCTGGCCACAGACTTCCTGCTGTCAGCTCTCAGCTTGTGTCCTTGTGAGGGCCTGAGCTATGTCAACAAAACCACCCCTGGTGCAGAATACCCTTGAAAGTTGTATGGCATTCGTCTTGAGCGCCATCTTGTTGTTTGAATTTGTATTCATGTACATTTTATTTTGTAAGTGGCTTTGAGGCCCAGCATGGGGGAAAATTGAGACTCAACGAACGAACAAACAAACAAACAAACAAACGAACAAACAAACAAACAAACAAAATATTTCCTCACAGGAGCTCCAGGCAATCCACGTTCACCAGGTCTTCCGGGTCGTCCGGATTCTCCCTACAGGCGAGTAAAAGGAAAGAAAAGCATTTTTAAATTGTTTCGCTCCCCCCACCCCCACCAAAGGACTAAACCTTACATTACAAACGAAACGCTGTTGTTCACTGTTATCGGGAGAACAGAATTTATTCCTGACAAGAAATATTGTCTCTTCTGTCTATTTGCAGTGCAAGTGATTCATTCCCACATTGTGCAGGACAATAAGAAGACAGCTGTTTGATGTGTGCATTTTACGGGGGGTGGGGGGGAGAGTACTTGTACCAGATCATCTGGGATTTTTTTGACCCCAAATAGATACGAGGAATCCGGGAATCAGAATGTCAATGTTTAGCCTGCGAGCCACCCTGTTCTTCCTGCAGATTCCTTTTATGAATCTTGGGACAAAAATACTCAGAGATTCTATTGCAGCATCAATTCTTCTCCCGCTACTCCCTGTTCCTTCATTTTGCTTTGTGGGTTGGTGTCCATCTTTACAGCAGTGCAAGGAAATCGGTCTTGGGGGTTGCTATGGTGACAATGGACCAAAACATTCCATACGGCTGTAGCCTTGTGCTTAGGTACATGGAGGCAATCCCCATTGTAATTAATTGGACATGTGAGACTGGGTGCAGAACTGCAGTGTAACTGAAAGATCAAGTGGTCCCTTGGCTACTCGTATAGGCCATGTAGGTAGGGATGTAAATTAAAGGTTGGTTCCCAATGTGTATTGCAGGCCAGTGCATTGTGTACCAGGTGAAATTGCCAGCCAGTGGCTGGCAAATGAGGGAGCCCAGGGGAAGCAGGACATGAGTGGCATGCCATTGGGTAATGGTGTGATGTCACTTCTGAGGGAAACTTTGGCTACTCGCATAGGCCATGTAGGCAGAGATTTAAATCAAAGGTTGGTTCCCAATGTGTGTTGCAGGCCAGTGCATCGTGTACCAGCTGCAATTGCCAGCCAGTGTTGGCAAATGAGGGAGCCCAGGGGAAGCAGGACATGAGTGGGGTGCCATTGGGTAATGGTGTGATGTCACTTCTGAGGGAAACCTGAAAATAAAGTCACACCTCTCTAGGAACCACCAGAAAATATCATAGAGTGTCCAGTGATTCCTAGAGTGGATTGACATCATTTTATTTATTTATTATTTTATTTATTAAATTTCTACCCCACCCTCCCGCCGAAGCGGCTCATTTCTGGGTTTTCCTCAGAAGTGATATTATGCAGTCGCCTAACAGTGCCCGCTCCATATCCTCATCATTCCTGGACTCCTGACAGGAAACAGGAAGTAGTGGTGGGAGGTCTACCATCTTTGGCAAGAACCTGCTAAGAGCCCATGGATTCCTGGTGTGCTGATGCTGCAAGTGGGGGTGGGCTGAAGAGGAGTGGGGGAACCTTAGGCACTCCCTACTCCCCCCATCCACCTTGGAGTTGGTCTCGGTAATTAACATAAAAAGTTAGATTTAACTGTAGTGAGATACAGACATATCTCTCCTTTTCGCATTTTCAGTTCCATATGAAGGTAGACCCCTCCTCAAATTGTTCCCCATGCCATGTTACAAAATACATACTCTTTCCGACACAGATTAAACTTCTGTGTTAGAAATAAATTAACGTATGAAGTAGCCCAAAGCCCACCAACTGAAATCAGTCCAGGAATAACTTATTCCTGAAGCCCGCTCTAAGACTATTTTGGAATAGGAGATCCGTAGCTATAAAATAACAGAGCTACAAACTTTCAAGTCCGTTGGAAATAAAGAATATCTTGCAAAAGCATCTTGGCAGTTTGGAATCAATGTGCCAAGCATTGCAAATAAGTATAGAGAGGGAGATCACAGAAGAACACATGCACCACCTCGCTTAACATTGATAGGGCTTAACAAGCATTAAAAAAAACACCCAACCACCACCCAAATCTTACAAGTAATTTTAAAATAAAACAGGCAAACTGAAGTACAACTTTATGCAATAGAATTTGCATACTGCTAATTGGAAAACTTACATCTTTCCCAGCTGGGCCAGGGGGACCCAGTAATCCGGGGGGACCAGCAGGGCCCTGGTGGGGAAAAAAATCAAAGAAAAATATTCTTCCATAACTGTTAAATATAAATAGGTTAGAATGTTAGAAGTCGGATGAAGCCTTTGCCAGCGATCAATGCAGTTATACCAATATAAGACTTGAAGGAAGGTTGATTCTGTGTCAGACTGAGATTAAATACAGAACATAAGTACATGAGAGAAGCCAATGTTGGATCAGGCCAATGGCCCATCCAGTCCAACACTCTGTGTCACACAGTGCCCAAAACACTAGGTGATATCAGGGAGGTCCACCAGTGGGGCCAGGACACTAGAAGCCCTCCCACTGTTGCCCCCCCCAAGCACCAAGAATACAGAGCATCACTTGCCCCAGACTGAGAGTTCCCCCCCCGGAAAGTTCCCTTGGCTTAGGGTTACAGTTGCCAATACTAGGTTGGGAAGTACCCAGAGATCTGGGGGTGGAGCCTGAGGAAGGTGGGGTTTGGGGAAGGGAGAGACCTCAGAAGGGCATGGTGCCATAGAGTCCACCCTCCAAAACAGCCATTTTCTTCAGATCTCTGTAGTCTGGAGATGAGCTGTAATTCTGGGAAATCGCCAGGCCCTACCTGGAGGTTGGAAACCCTCCTTAGGGTGGATTCTTTACATCCATTGTCCTCTGCCCTATCAAAAATAAGCTACCGAGAAAAGAAGCCCCTTCGTGTTTCTGAAGATGGTAGGGCACTTAAATGGCATAATTTTTAGGGACACGTGAAGATCACATGAAATTGCCATATACCGAATCAGACCATTGGTCCATTGAGGTCAGTATTATCTACTCGGGCAGAGGTCTTCACAGCACCAAGAACCTGGGACCTTCTGCATACCAAGCAGATGCTCTACCACTGAACCACAGCCCCCCAGAAGGGAATATTTCCTAATTTAAAGGGAGCTGTTTATTATGAGTAACAACAAGCACACAGGGAACACGGCTAACTTAGATAAACACAGAAAACACCGTGTTGAAATAATAAACACAATATTCACATGTACTTATAGCTAAATATATTTGCTTTTTATACACAACATCAACTCTAGTGTATTGTAAACACTTTCAAACTACAACATCACATTTCAAACACTTTCAAACTAAGTTATATAACATGAAGAGTCCAACTGTCTTCTTCCTGATGGAGGATAAATACCAATGTACAGTTATTTGTACCGAACAATGCAGCAACCTATTGTACATTTCCCAAGTGATGATCCATCAGGTAAAGCTAGCAGGCAGCTTGTATTTCTCACTGTGATGATTCAGCTTAGCAAGCAAGCCTAGCAGATGTATTTTCCCATGAGGTGATTCAGCTAGCAAGCAGGCCTAGCAACATGCCTCCCGGGCATAACCTGCGTGTTTCGAACAAATTTTTCTGGAACCACAGCTCTTGAATTTACCCATGCATAAGTCAAACAGACTCGCTTGGGGTTGATATAGTCAGACTCGCTTGGGGTTGATATAGGGCTATACAAGGAAATCCCTAATTTGCCTTTCATTTTGCTGAAGGCCCTCTTGGATCACTCGCAGCCCAGTCTCCTCAGGAAGACTGCTGAGACTTATCAACACTGTTCAAGGTACTTCACTATCAAAGAGAACCTCGGTCTCAGAGCTGGACTATCAACCTGGAAACCTGCTATGATACTGTTGCTAGGAATGGTCACAGAGGTCCGTTTCGAAGATCCCTGTTGATGATCGAGGGTGCTAAAAGTCCCTCGTTCCCATACATTAGGTAGAACATTTCAATACATTCAGAGTTTGACAAATGAAGCTGCCTTATACTGAATCAGACCCTTGGTCCATCAAGGTCAGTACTGTCTACTCAGACTAGCAGCAGCTCTCCAGGGTCCTTTCCCATCACCTAGTACCTTCTAAGTGGAGATGCTGGGGATCAAACCTAGGACCTTCTGCATGAAAAGCCCTTGCTTTTCTTCTTCCTTTGGTTCTTCCACTGAGCCACAGCCCTTTTCCTTGCCTTCCTGGGCGTGGGGTGGATGTCTTTCTTACCATTCCTGTAGTCACCCATGACTTGGGCCAAAGGATAAGCCTACATTTCCCAGAATGCTCCAGAGATTCTATATGGCAACAGCCAATTTCTCTACTGAATTGCAGACATTCATATTATCTTTGTTTCTTATACCGTTTCATCTATCCTCAACTGTTTTCATCTCCCACAACTTCTTTTCTCTTCCTCCCTAAAGAGAAGATTTCCTCTCCTCACAAAAATTATTAAATGAGCAGCTACCTTTCGGTCTGTGCCCCTGTAACATATTTTAATCGCAACCGAATTCCAAATACAGAGCTGTAAACTCAGGCTGCTCTTTACATCTAGAAGGTTTTAACTTCTTGTTTCTTACAAGGTGAAAACTTGCCGAAGGAAAACTATGGACCACCTTAGATAAGAACGGAAAGTGGAACTTACCGGAGAGCCCGCTTGCCCAGGTTCTCCTGGAGGCCCTTGGTATCCATGAGATCCCTAGAAGGCAAGATAAATCCCAAGATTTAGAAACTCCATAACAATGATAAGAACTTTTTTGATCTGGTCATTCTCATTATGTTTTTCATGATTTATGTTTTATCATCTTTGTGATTGGTTGTAATGACCCTTGGCGATATGCAGTAAATGCTATTGTATCTATATTGCTTTCTTTATTGCATATATTTATTAGGTTTTCAATTATAGACAATAATGTAAGAACATAAGAACATAAGAACATAAGAGATGCCAATGTTGGATCAGGCCAAAGGCCCATCCAGTCCAACACTCTGTATCCCACAGTGGCCAGAAATACCAGTGCCATCAGGAGGTCCACCAGTGGGGCCAGGACATTAGAAGCCCTCCCACTGTTGACCCCCCCCCAAGCACCAAGATGACAGAGCATCACTTGCCCCAGAGTCCCTATCTATACCTTGTGGCTAATAGCCACTGATGGACCTCTGCTCCATATGCTTATCTAATTCCCTCTTGAAGCCGTCCATGCTTGTAGCCGCCACCACCTCCTGTGGCAGTGAATTCCATGTGTTAATCACTCTTTGGGTGAAGTACTTCCTTTTATCCGTTCTAACCCGACCGCTCAGCAATTTCATGGAGTGCCCACGGGTTCTTGTATTGTGAGAAAGGGAGAAAAGTACCTCTTTCTCTACCTGCTCTTTCCCATGCATAATCTTATAAACCTCAA
>NW_015172111.1:110607-124573 GCF_001447785.1 Gekko japonicus
AAACATCCATTACTCAGGAGTCAGCTAAGTACTCTCGTTGCCTCTAGTGCTATAATATATCCCAATTAATCCACTAAACTATAAATTATTCCTAATTTTAATCATATATAGTTTAGGAGTTTATTTCATGTTTGTAAATTCCATTTTTCAGAAATAACTTTATAGACTTACTAATCATCTCCTTTACTTCTGCAATACTTATTCTTGCTGTTTTACCTTTACCTTAATCACCAAACGATTCATTTATAAATTCATACACTTTAACTAATCATTGTCAGTATCCTTTACATTCATTCAAACTTACATATTTACTATTTTATTAATCATGTTTTAATTCAATTCCAATTAACATTCCTTAGTTTCTATCTGTCTCTTACATCATCCATTTAAACCTACTTTCCAAAGCCCAATTCTATCCACTAATCACCTTTCCACACCAGCAATGGTGGTGATGGTCTTCAAGGTTCCACCTTTCTTTATTGGAACCTTGAAGACCATCACCATCATTGCTGGTCGAAAGCACCATCGCGTAGCGGCCAATGCTTGGCAACCCCATATTGTTTTCAAGGCGAGAGATGTTCAGAGGTGGTTTGCCATTGCCTGCCTAACAAACCTGGACTTCTTTGGTGGTCTCCCATCCAAGTGCTAACCAGGGCTGACCCTGCTTAGCTTCTGAGATCTGACAAGATCGGGCTAGCCCGGGCCATCCAGGTCTAGACAATATATATATACAGAAGTGCCTCTCTGTAGCAACCCTGGGCTTCCTTCATGGTCTCCCACCCAAAGACTAACCAGAGCCAACCCTGCTTAGCTTTGGAGATCTGACAAGATCAGGGTAGCCTAGGCCATGCAGGCATCATCGTAATTGCAGATGACTTGTGGCTACCCCGAAGTGTTTTTAAGGCAAGAGACGTTCAGGGATGATTTGCAGTGGCCTGCCTCAGCATAGCAACCTTGGACTTCTTTGATGGTCTCTCATCCAAATACTCTCCATGCCTCCATTTTATCCCCACAACAAGCCTGTGAGGTAGATTAGGCTAATAATACTTATTATTATCGTGTGGCATTGTGTGTAGAATAGCCAGGAGATCCTAACAGTGTCTGGCAGCCGGAGGTTCTAGCTCTTCTAGTGTTATGAACCACTAGGTGGTGAGCTAGACTTGTTTTTAAGGCCCTTTCAGGGGTGGTTTGCCATTGCCTGCCCCTGCATCATGACCCTGCTATTCCTTGGAGGTCACCTTTCCGAACACTAGCCAAGGCCAACCCTGCTTAGCTTCAGAGATCTGACGAGATGGGGTAGGTTAGGTTGAGAGTGTGCGACTGGCCCAAAGACACCCAGTAAACTTCCACGGCAGAGCAGGGATTCAAATCCAGGCCCCACAGAACCTAATCCAACACTCTAACACCACACCAGAGGCTATGAATGGTAAAGCCAATGACCCTCGTGGATAAGTAAGTGGATTTATCAGAACTTCAGTGTTGACTGGGAATGTCCAAGTCGAGAGCCAGCGTGGTGTACGGGCTAGACTGTCCGACAAGGATCTGTGAGAACAAGGTTCAAATCCCTACTGGGCCATGGAAACTTGCTGGGTGACGTTGGACAAGTGGAAGAGAGGAGAATGTTGTCAGCTGCTTTGGAGCCCCATTGGGGAAAGAGAGGTGGGGTACAAACAAAACAAAACTTTTCGGCTTCAGCACCCAGACAAAAGGGGGTCTGATATCCTTTCTTCTCTCCACTGGAATATGCTAATGCATTCCCCTAGCTCTTTTTCTACGAAACGACCCCTGCTTATAAGTACTCTGAGCTGGGACAGAGTCACGCTGTAAACCATTACAGAAATAAGAGACAAGTTTGATGTGCCATGAGAGATGCAGATGATAGCATTCTGTTTTTTTTTAAAAATGAAAAGCTGTCACCGGAGGCTACAATTGGGAGCGGAGAAATGGTCAACTGCAACTAGCAGCTTAGATCTTTCCTCCCAGGACGCCCCACCCCCCCAAAACCAGCCAACAAAGATATTTTCCTGCTGGTGGATGGAAAGGTAGTACTCGCCCGTTTCCCCATTTCCAATCAGTCCCCTGACTGGTTTTCCACCAGAAAAGGAAGTCAGCGGACAGGTAAATTGATCTCCTTCGCAATGTCTGGTTTGTTCTCTATGCCAAAGTTTTACTCGTAACCAGATTAAGGAGTGCCAAAATATGTTATAAACGTTGTTGGTACTTACAGGTGGTCCGGGCTGACCCATGACACCAGGGGGACCAGGAGGTCCGGGGGCTCCGGCTCCGCCTCCCATCTGGAAGTATACATTTTCAAGATATTAGAATGACAATGGGATTAAGTGTATTTAGAATATTGTCCTGAGGCACAGCACAGGTGAGTAAACATCCTTCTGACATTGGGCTGCCAGCACTGGGTTGGAAAACACGTGAATATTTTGGGGGTGGAGCCTGTAGAGGGCGGGGTCTGTGGAGGGGAGAGAGACCTCATCAGGGTACAATGCCATAGAGTCTGCCCTCCAAAGCCACCGCAGCTCCTGTAACCGGATTAAGGAGTGCCAAAATATGTTATAAACATTGTTGGTACTTACAGGTGGTCCGGGCTGACCCATGACACCAGGGGGACCAGGAGGTCCAGGGGCTCCGGCTCCGCCTCCCATCTGGAAGTACATTTTCAAGATATTAGAATGACAATGGGATTAAGTGTATTTAGAATATTGTCCTGAGGCACAGCACAGGTGAGTAAACATCCTTCTGACATTGGGCTGCCAGCACTGGGTTGGAAAACACGTGAATATTTTGGGGGTGGAGCCTGTAGAGGGCGGGGTCTGTGGAGGGGAGAGAGACCTCATCAGGGTACAATGCCATAGAGTCTGCCCTCCAAAGCAGCCATTTTATCCAGGGGAACTGAACTCTGTAGCCTGGAGGTCAACTGTAATTGGGAGATCTCCAGGTCCCTTATTCTAACAACACCTTTTCCAGCTACATTCTTTGATTTGGCCAAGTTAAAGAATACTAGCAGCATGATTCCAAACAGAGTTACACCCTCCTAGGTCCATTGGCTTCAATGGGCTTGGAACACATTGACTCTGTTTAGGATTGCCCTGTACGATTCCTAATGGCCGACATAAAGAAAACAACATTGGTGTCTACCAGTTACTGCACAAATAATCTGTGCTTTGAATGCAGGGAATATATTCTATGACTCTCAGCCTAGGTGAAATATATCCCACAAAGCTGGAAGCCAACAAGCAAAACACTGACAGAAGCACAAGAAATATGTTGCAAGCATTTCAGCACAGATTAAATGCTCCCTAGCACAAGAAATATATACATTTTGAGGGCAAAGGAGTTTAAATCCTGTATTCTATAATGATGTATCTAATGATTTACAATAATTGATGTCCTTTTCAGCTGTTTCACATTTAAGTTCCTTTTCCTAAATGACATAAATCCATCTACCGCAAATATTATTTGACAGATGGGTCGGGTGTCAGAAAAACATAGCAATAAATTTTAAATTTTGTGACAGTCTGTTCCACAAACCACTAAGCCAGGTCGCTCTATTCCCACGACCCTTCCAATGGTGGGCAGGTGATGCGCTAAATTGGAAAGGCCGCATGAGATAACACAGGCCTGTCCTCTGGGTTGTTTCTTAAACTCTCTTGCTCTGATTTCTTCTTGGAGTTCCAAAGTAGCTAGTCTAGTTTGCAAAGTGGAATCGGCACAAAAGGAACCCTCCACCATTTCAGTTTCAAGGTTTTCTGAAGTTCAGACTGAGCAGTGGGTGAACCATTGGCCACAGTCCCTTCCATTCATTTTGTACGGTTTTGGGGTTTTTTGGCTGATGCATATACATGTGTACATTCCTAAAACGAAGACACAGAGCAAATCTAAATAGGAAAGTGTACGCCAAGAATTCTCTTTGGGTACTGGGCAGCTGCTATCAAGAAGATGTATCTCTGAAACACAACACAAAAACAAACTTCTTGTAATCGTATTCATGAGGGCATGAAGATCGCATTTAGTGAGGGCTGTGGTTTCTCAATGCATATTCTGCAGTAGTAACATAGGCCTAAGCTAACAAATCATGCTGGGGGGGGCGTGGCAACTCTGGACTGGAAATTCTTTGAGATTTGAGGGAAGGGGAGTCTAGAGAAGGCAGAGTTTGGGGAGGGACCTCAGTGAGGTACAGTGCCATAGAGTCCACCCACCAAAGCAGTCAATTTCTCCAGGGGAACTGATCTCTGTACTCTGGAGATTAGTTGTGATTCTGGGAGATCTCCAGGCCTCACCTGGAGGTTGGCAAGCCTACTGTGATGCAGTTTAACTGAAAACTCTGCTTCAGAGGGAAGGGTGAATAGATCTGGGTTGCAGCACTGTGGACAACTCTTTCTTTGATCAACACCCTGCCTCAGTTTCAGTCAGGGAAATAGCACAGGAGTATTAAAAAAAAATAATCCTTCCCCGGTGTCATGGCCCTGAAACATACTAAGATCTCAGCCCCCCCCTAGCTTTTGTAAATACTAAATTGCACATTGGGAGGTTTGAACCTCCAACAGGCACCATGTTCTGTGACACATCCTGGGATGTTTTAAGGGTGTTTACATAAAACGGAAAAGTGTGAACCTGCCCTTCAGAGGTACTCCACAGGTATTATATTGAGGTGCTGGGCACAAAAGAATTGAACCACGGTATTTCTCAAAGTCAGTGCGGAAGAAATGGCATTTGCTTTTACTCCAAGCTTCACCAAAAAAGTGGAAGATTTTTTTTAAAAAACCATATGTTACTGGTGTTTCTTTGGCAAGGCATTCATTCAGCAACGGGAAGGAGTTCTTAAAGAGTTAATTTAGATTGAGTGTACATCGAAACATAATTATAATGAAAGCTGAGAGATACTGATAAAGAAATGCCTGACCACCAAACTGGGGAAAATATTGTTCAAGTTCATTTCATTTTGAGGAGCATTTCCCATGGTCGGGGTTAACTGTTATCCCTTTTTACACAAAGCACACCACAAAAATTTTCAGAGCCAAACAAAAGGTGTAGATTTACTGTGTGGCCCAGAATTCTAAATTTATCTGTGCAGGGAAACCCATGTGTGTTATTGTCTCATGGGGCATAATCGTTCCGGTTCTGAGCTCTAAACGCAAAGAGACACACATTCAGAGGCAACCTCATTTCGTCTCAGTAGTTCAAATTAGTCAGTGTGTGTAAATGGCATACTGGCCATTCACTTCAGTGAAATGAACTTTTGCACGGGTGCAGGAGTTCTGGGAGCATATGGGTGTATCCAGATCCATCAAAAAATATGCTGATCCAGGACACAAATCCCCAACGCAGAATTCTTGAAACGAAACCTAGTTTTAAAATACAGTACCGTCTAACGCAGGGGTCCCCAGCCTTTTTGAGCCTGTGGGCACCGTTGGAATTCTGACACAATGTGATTTATTTATTTATTTGATTTATATCCTGCCCTCCCCACCAAAGCAGGCTCAGGGTGGCACAAAATGGCTGCTACAAAATGGCTGCCACAGGAGGCAGAGTCGGCCACAAAATGGCTGCTGCAGCTTATATTCAGTCACACAGTGAAGATCCTGGTGCTGTGGTGGCAGCTGCTGCTAAAGCAACGTTTTTAAAGATCTGCACAGCCAATCAAATCCCCAATGGCCAATCAGAAGTCCCTCATAAAAAAACTTGGTTTCTCCAGGAAAGGTGTTGGCAGGCAGTATGGCGCCCAGAGGTTTCATGGTAGGGGCCCCCTGATCTAACAATTCTTGTTCTAGGAAATGCAAACAAAGACATGCCAAACAGCCCAACAATAAGACAATCCCCCCCCCAAACTCCCACAACCAATGAAACAAGAAAACATATCAAATGGAAGGACATTTCTTTTCTCTCACTGGGTTCTGAACATCTCAGATGAGGAAGTCAAGCAGAAGAATGCAAAGGACATGAACTGTGAGGAGTAAAAAATGGTAAGACACTGGAAATGAACGAATGAATTAGAGAACGAATGATGAATTGATGATGAAGGATTGATGAATGGATTAACACACAAATGAACTGAAATGGGGGGAGCCTGTGAGGAGCAGAAAATGGATGAATATGATGATTAATGAACAAAGTAATAAATGAAAAAGGTGGGAAGATGTAGAAAACTGTGAAAATGTGGATGGTCACCCTTAGAACATGGTATGTATATAAGAAGAGAAGAAGAGATTGGATTTATACCACGACCTTCACTTGAAGTCTCAGAGCGGCTTACAAACTCCTTTCCCTTCCCACAGCAGACACCCTGTGAGGTAGGTGGGGCTGGGAGAGCTCTGAGAAAACTGTTTGTGAGAGAACAGCTCTGAGAGAACTTGTAACTGACCCAAGGGCACATCAGCACCTGCATGTGGGGGAGTGGGGAATCAAACTCGGTTTCCCCAGATTAGAGTCCATGCTCCTAACCACCACACAAAACTACAACATAACTTGCAGGCAATCCTTTCAATAAGATGGTTCACAGTCCATAGTCATCTGCTCACAGCATATTAATTTTGTCTTTATATTTATATCCAGCTTTTCACATTGTTTCCCCTCCTCCACCTAATCCTCACAAAACCCATCTTGTCAATGTAGGTTAGATTGTGATAGGACCAAGGTCACCTGACAGACTTCAGTTGTGGAGTGAAGGATTCGAACCCGGTCATCCCAGGCCCTAGTCCAACACACTGCTGTGCCACTCTAGCCCTCATTAGGATAAGCAGAATACTAGCACAATCCACTACTACATGGAAATAGTTTCAGGGAGTAGCCATGTTGGTTTTCAGTAGGACAGCTAGACTTGAGTCCACAGTAGCACCTCAATGACCAACTAGATTTTCAGAGTATGAGCTTTTGAGACTCAATGACATTCCCATCGCCAGGTATCTAAATGGGAAAGTACTCTGAGGCAAGATTGTTTATTATGGAAATTTTGGAGTAACGCGTGAATCCAAAATGCTTGTACCATGTCCAGTGAGTAAATAGCAGCAACCCCAGTAGACCCATCTGGGCAGCTGCAGAAAGGGTGGAAAAAACAAGTGATGAAGACTCATGATGTTCATGGCTGGGTGAGAGACATTAAGGAAGTAATGATGAGAAAAGAGAATGGAGAAAATGGGAGTAAAATGAAGGGAAGGATGAAGAAGCAGAATGGGAAAAACAAACAGAAGACGGAGGAGGGAAATGTAGGAAGCGACAAAAACCCAGATTAGAGTCCCTGCTCCTAATCACCACACAAAACTACAATGTAATTTGCAGGCCATCCTTTCAATAAGCTGGCTCACAGTCCATAGTCATCTGCTCCCCGCATATTCATTTTTTATTTATATTTATATCCAGCTTTTCACATTGTTTCCCCTCCTCCACCTCATCCTCACAAAACCCACCTTGTCAATGTAGATTAGATTGGGATAGGACCAAGGTCACCTGACAGACTTCTATTGTGGAGTGAAGGATTCGAACCTGGTCATCCCAGGCCCTAGTCCAACACACTGCTGTGCCACTCGAGCAGGATAAGCAGAATACTAGCACAATCCACTACTACATGGAAATAGTCTCAGGGAGTAGCCATGTTGGTCTTCAGTAGGACAGCTAGACTTGAGTCCATAGTAGTACCTCAGTGGCCAACTAGATTTTGAGAGTATGAGCTTTTGAGGCTCAACATTCCCATCACCAGGTATCTAAATGGGAAAGTTCTCTGTGGCGAAATTGTTTATTATGGGAATTTTGGAGCAACGCGTGAATCCAAAATGCTTGTACCATGTCCAGTGAGTAAATAGCAGCAACCCCAGTAGACCCATCTGGGCAGCTGCAGAAGGGGTAGGAAAAGGAAGTGATGAAGACTCATGATGTTCATGGCTGGGTGAGAGAAATGAATGAAGTAATGATGAGAAAAGAGAATGGAGAAAATGGGAGTAAAATGAAGGGAAGGATGAGGAAGCAGAATGTAACAATAGGAAGTGGGAAAAACAAATAGAAGATGGAGGAGGGAAATGTAGGAAGCGACAAAAACAGGTCTGGAGAAAGCAATATTGAGGAAAAGACAAAAAATATTTCAGAGAATTCCCTAAAACAGAAATCCAAACCAATGTTTCCTGCTTAAAAACCAGTCATGTTCCTAGGCAGTAACTGAACAATATTTGTCCAACAGAGAATCTGTACAAGACAAAACAAAATCAATAATTTCAAAAGGCGCTCAAAAAATAAGAAGAGAAAGAGAGAGGGTGGGCCACAGTCTTACACTTGGGAAGGGATATTGTTGTCCAGACTTGGTGTCATAGGCATCATACTGAGGAGAAAAGTTCTGTAATAGAAAAATGGAGAAAAAAATATAGTAGCCATTATAAACATCCAGGGAAACAACAAGGCACATTTGGAACGGAAGGAATAATGCAGACACATCAGATACTATATATTGGAAATGTTGTTCCGGCTTGAGACCCACATGACAGATCTTTCTGCTGACTGAATAACTTTCTTCACGGTTAACTTCACTGCCAATCCGCTATTGATGTTCAGATAGCTCTAACAGGATTGCCTCAGGAACTGAAATAGGTCTTGAGCTTTCACAATTCAACTCCCAGGCAAGTGAAGATAAAAAACCTCCTTGTTCATTCCCTATCTCTTCTTCTAGAAAACATCTAATTCGGTGACTCAGGTGGTGGCATTTTGGGAGAGGAGACCGTGATAACCAAAGAATATTCCAAGAAATGAGAGTCCCTCAGGGGTCGCATGTTGCTTTGGAGGACAGAGAAAATAAATCAAAGCCTGGTTATCCCAAGCTTTGGTGGGAGACATTAGTGCATACAATCACACTGGTTAAAAGGGCAGTGTTTATAGTTTACGGAACACCACTGGAGGGGAAGGTTTTCTTGAACTTAGGCCAAAGATAATTTTTGAGGGCAGCCATGTTGATATGCAGTATAATAGCTAGGTTTGAGCCCAGAAGCACCTCAGAGACCAACAAGATTTTCGGGGCATGAGCTTTTGAGGGCCAAAGCTTCCTTTGTCAAATTGATGAAGAAACCTTCGGCCCTAGGACGTTTATACCCTGAAAATCTTGTCAGACTCTAAGGTGCTATTGGACTCACATTTAAGGTTAGGGTTGCCATTCCCCAGTTAGGGGTGGGGGATTGCCTGGTTTTGCGGGCTCCTGCCTGCCACCGAACACCTGGCCAGTGGGAGGAAATCCCCCCCCCAACAGCAACCTGGAAGTGATGTGGCACGTCGGTGGTGTTGGGGGGGATGCTCTGGTTTTTGGGCAAAACTCTATGGTTTTAGGCTGATTACACCATAGAGTTTGAACCAAAAACCAGAGCGTCACCCCTGAGATGCCTACGTCATTTCCAGGTGACGTAGAAACATTGCTGCACTTCTCCCCACTTCCCAGAAAAAGCCCCGCCCCCTGCTGGTGCACTGTTGGGACCTGGCAACCCTATTTAAGCGCTTTGGCCAAATACATCACTGTATGGAAATGGAAGAGTAAAGCCTGTTTTGGGATCCTCTCAAAATTAAATTGTCAAAAAACCCCCCAAACCTTATGTATTTCCATAGCAAGTTATTGCGGCTATTTTTAAGTATTTCACTGTGGCAGTGTTAGAGGCCTACTTAATTTTCCATCATTGATTGTACATATGAACCTTCCTTCCACTGTGTTCAGACCATCAGTACATCCTAACCCAATGCTGTCTGCTAGGGCTGCCAAAATTGCTTCAACAGATGCTAGCAGATTTTTGGGGTGTGTGTGTCTGGGAAGGTGGAGTTTGGGGAGGATGTGACATCAGTTCTGGGTGATGCTGTAGGAATTTTTCCCTAATGGGGGAATTCCTAGAGTGTCACTACGGAAGCCATTTTCTGGCCATTTAATCTCGTGCTCCTCAGTTTCTTGAGGGATTGGAACCAAGAGTGCAGATTTACCTGCTGTGGGTGAAGCCTAGCTCTGACTAACAATGGCTGAGTTCAGACTGGCAGTTTGGCACGATATAGGCACGATATAGGCATGTTTCACAATGGATTAAAGGGTCCGGTTTACACAGGCACATCTGTCCAGCGTCCCCCAGCTGTACTCAACCCGCCTTGTAACGCTTCCCTCCCGAGTTTAAAAAAATACCAGGTGAAAGTGGTAGCAAACACTGGAGAGCATGTAAATCCAGCTTCCCGGACGTGCGCACACTAAAAGCCACAAACAAGCCGCATTGCTGCACCTATGCGCATAGGTGCATGTCGCCGGAGTGAAAAAAGCCACTTACAGCCACGCCTCCACCTGGGGTGGGCAAACAGTGTGAACGCTCCCTTGCGCTTCCTCCCCGGTATGCTCCCGCATCAGTCGGTGCAGTGTGACTGGGAATACCTGGAACAAGTTGTTCCGGGTCTTTTTTTTGCCACGACTCCCTTGTGCTTCAAACTGCCAGTCTGGACTCAGCCAATGTCTCTCCAGGATCTTAGGCAGAGAAAGGTTTCCCCCCAAAATATGTTTTATGGCTTCTGTTAACTGGAAATATCAGCCACTGAAATTGGGACCTTCCGTAGACAAAACAATGCTCTACCATTGATCCATGGTAACTTTCCATATTCAAATAGTGAGTAGACTTTATTGTGCAGAACCAGGGAGCTGACTGTTTATGTTTACAGACTCTGAAACAGAGAATAAAGGCAGAATAACTGATCTTTCCCAGACTTCCTTTTTCAGAGGTGGATCCTAAAATCGGGAATTTTGGCTATCTCACTGTTATGACTCGATTCCAGCCCCATCTCCATTTAGATTGGCCAGAAGTTCTTCTTCTTCTTCTTTTACATTCACCATCCATAATCAGTGGAATGCACATTACATAAATCCAGGTCTTTGATGGTAGGTATGTGGTGCAGTTCTAAGCAGAGTTATACCCTTCTAAAGTTCATTGTCTTCGATGGACTTAGAAGGGTATAACTGTGTTTAGGACTATACTGTTAACTGACCATTGGTGCATCACAGACAATAAAATGTAACATTAAAGCAGACATTAGTGCCGGTATATACCATGCGAAAGGCAAAATGCTACATATAAATTTCACCAAGAGACTCTCACTTCAAAATGAAAGTTCACACTAGAGTTACCAGGTCCCCTCGTTGCTCCGGCGGGTTTTTTTTTGGGGGGGGGGGGGTTCTGGGGGGAGGGGTGAGTGGGGATGCCCGAAGCCCTGCCCCCAAGAGCAACTACCCACCAAGCCATCCCTCTCCCTTCCCTCCTGCTCGATTTAAAGGGCTTCAGCTGATCGGCGGGGACCACATGGCCCACCGACCAGCTAGAGGGCCCTTGAAGTCTAGCAGGAGGGAGAGAGAGGGGCGGTCCTGGGCCACATGCACGGCTCGCAAAAAGTCCCTTTAAAAGGTCTTTTTGCATGCAGGATGGGGACCATGGCATGTGGGGCTGGGGGAACCCCCACCCAGACTTGGGAGCTGGCAACCCTAGTTCGCATGACTTTGGAATGCGTTTCACAAAGTAAAAGGACAAATGGTTCTCAAACTGCAACGGGGAACAAATGACTGTAGAGATTCATGCACGACTCACTAAAACTGTGCACAAGATACCCCCTAAAGCTACACCCTCTTCCGTTGTATCTGACAGATAGGGTGACGAGGTGTCTATGGGATTTTTTCCAGAGCACAAATAGATCATGAAGACTCCTTTCTCACCAATATCCCCCCACCCCTGAAAGAACTGCCCATAAAGATACACAACCTCAAGGGGTAAATTTGATGTTCTCATATGTGCTGAAAGAGTACTTCAGCACCCATACATTTCAAACAATACACAAAGGAATGCGCACATTTCAGATTGGCTGGCTCCATTGTAGTGAATGGGGAAGAAGTTCTGAATAATCAGCACCTTTGTGCAGTTCTGATTTCATATCCCTAGAACAGATCACTGAGGAAAGAAACAGAGCGTGAAATAACATTCGCAGTATAGTTTCAGGGTCAGTCAAAAGGTAGGTCCAGTCAGGGCTCTTTTTATAGCAGGAACTTCTTTGCATATTAGGCAACACACCCCTAACATAGCCAATCCTCCAAGAGCTTACAGAGCTTTTCTTACAGGGGCTACTCTAAGCTCTTGGAGGATGGGCTACATTAGGGGTGTGTTGCCTAATATGCAAAGGAGTTCCTGCTACAAAAAGAGCCCAACATGGCACAAAGAAGCCCGGATATAAAAATGATCCCCCCCCCCCCAATTGGCCTTTTTGTTGAAAAGCAATTTTGAGTAACAGGAAAGGATAACTTTTCCTTATCTCTTTCATGGCTTCCCATGCATGTGAGAATTTAGGGAGTGAACTCCCTAGACCAGACTCTAAAACATTCCACTGTCTATTTTCCCTTTCCCAATTATTTACATTCTAATGAATAGTTTAGCTGGGAAAACTTCCAAACCCCTTCAAGGACCACCCCGCTAGACAGTTATTCTGGAACCACCATGATTCATTTATACCATTTTAACTCGAAATCAGAGGACAGCACGGATAACTCCTTTCATGTCACTGTTTCCCCTGTTGTCCTTCTGCTGTGGCATTAAGGAATCAGTTGGGGGTCAGACATTGCTGGGTTTTTGTGGGGAATGCAGGCCTAAGTTCCAGGCAGAACCATAGCTGCAATTGTACTTGCAATGGTGTGTGGAAAAGGAGCAACTGAGCGACAAGAAAGCATATTTGTTATAGGTTTGCCAGCTCTGGGTTGTGAAATTCTGGGGCATTTAGGGGTGGAGCCTGGGAAAGGCGGGGTTTGGGGAGCAGAAGGGTCCTTATCAGGGTATAATGCCTAAAAACATAGAGCCCAAAGGGACCCCAAGGGTCATCTAGTCCAACCCTCTGCACAATGCAGGGCATTCACAGCTACCCACCACACTCCCCCAGTGACCCCTGCTCTGTGTCCAGAGGAAAGCAAAAAAAACCCTCCAGGATCCTTCGGCCGACCTGGCCTGGAGAAAAATTCCTTCCTGACCCCATAGTGAAGAAGAGAACAGAAGAAGAGATTGGATTTATATCCCGCCGTTCACTACCCAAAGGAGTCTCAGAGCGGCTGACAAACTCCTTTCCCTTCCCCTCCCCGCAACAGACACCCTGCGAGGTAGGTGGGGCTGAGAGAACTCTTGACAGAAACTTCTCTTTTTCAAGAACAGCTGTGCCAGAATTATGGCTTGCCCAAGGTCATCCAGCCAGGTGCAAGTGGAGGAGTGGGGAATCAAACCCGGTTCTCCCAGATTAGAGTCCGCGCACTTAACCACTACACCAAACTGGCTCTAGTGGAGATTGGCATTACTCTGGACACATAAAAAAGGGCCACAAGAGCTGAGCACTGGCTCATCTCTTTCTGCTCTCCCCTTCATGATCTGCCTAAATTCAGTTTTCTCCCGGGGAACTGATTCCTCTAGTCTGGAGATCAACTTTAGTTCTGGGAGATCTCCAAGCCCCACCTGGAGGCTGGCAACTCTGGTGTGGAAGAAGCTCAGGTAGAAGGAAGTGATCTTTGATAGGAATGGGCACGAACCAGATTACGAATGAAAGCTCATGATGAATTTTAGCTGATTCGCGGTTCACAGACGGAAGTTTGTAGCAGATCTACCATCATGAATTTTCACAAATTGTGAAGCCATTTGTGGGCAGTTCGTCACAGTTTGTGAATGGATGCATTCCTAGCCAGACTGTCACTAATCTGCACGTAACTTGGAGGGCATGTAGAAGAACATCAAGAGGAGGTCTCCTGCGAGTTTGATGTTTCTAGCTTGCACAGGTTCCATTCTAGACAGTCCTGAACCTGCATCTCATTACCCCAGAAAGAACTTTCCTGGGGGCACCTTCGGGGGGGGGGCTTAACTCAGACCCCACAAATCAAATCCTCACCAAACTTGGAGGGCAGGTAGAGGAGAGTCAGCCAGAGATCCCCAGTGAGTTTGGTGTCTCTAGCACACTG
>NW_015172111.1:124583-135072 GCF_001447785.1 Gekko japonicus
GTAAGAAAGCAACCAATAGTTCTGCGTTGCAGTTCAATAAAATATCTTAATAGGACCAGGGATGGGTTATCAATCTTCACTGCACACAAACAATGAGGGAATGCATTATGAAAGGGAGTAGTATGTACTTGGCAAGGCTGCTATAGGTGCAAGATCAGCATGAAGGGGTGGTTTGTAGGAAGGATGCAATGGATACTTGAATACTCTTGGAAGTACGAAAGGGACAAGGATTGTGCTTGAATAGGATGGTGGATGGTCGACAGATGAAAAAGGAAGATTCCTGAGGGAGAATATTGAAAAGTATAAACATTTTGGAGTCCATTTGCATCCCCAATGGCTACATATGGGGAGTGACTGATGGATTCAAGAATATTGGTAAAACAACAACAACACTCCTTGGTAGTTTCTTCTGACTCTACTCTCCCAGAGTGTGACCGACTGGTCACAGGAAGGCCGGTCTTCAACCCGTACATTGACTTTTGACAATAAAGCATTATTATATGGGGGGAAAAACAGGACAAAACAGATCTCTTTGCAGTATGGCATGCGAGTGCTAGATGAAAACACACAAATCATTAGAAGGCAAAAAAAGAAAAACACCACTTACAGTTCCAGGGCCGATACTGGGGCAATTCTCACAAACTCCAGGAGCTCCGGGTTGACCAGGAGCTCCAGGTTGTCCTGGTGTGCCCGGTGAACCATTCCTTCCAGGAGTACCAGGTGGACCCTACAGATTTGTCACCAAAATAATAATAATTAGATAACTATATGATACCTGCCCATTCCCTTTCTTACTGGGAGAACTGGAAGGGATTGTGATAAAGATGTGTACCTATGAATGTTTGTATGTGCTTATCTATATTAGTACATGTTGCTCGAAACTGTTTCCTTCCCACTGAAGATACTAAGGTGCCAGATATAACTCAGTGGTGGCATAAAGTATGGGATCTATTCATGTTGGACAATTTCTCAATTTATCATTCCAATAACCAAAATTAGAGTGACTTTTCCAATCCTCTAAATATCTGGTACCCTATCTTAGATAAAATAGACATTGACATCTTTGATTGGGAAACTATATCTAAAGCCAAGTACAAGTTATTGGTATTTGGTTAGTCTAGATTTTCTAGGCGAGACTTTCTTTTTACAGTTTCTTTTTATGCTATTACTCACTGTGTAATCGTTGACAGAGAGTCGCTTTTTTGTATTATAGTTTTTTATATTAAAATTTTTAAAAAATCTATATTAGTACATGTTCCATACACCCAGGAATTATCATTTTGGCCACTCATAGAAGCATCCTCTTTCCGATAGTGGGCAGATGTTTCAAGGCATGCTCATAAAAGAGTGCTAGGATTCTGCCAGTCCTAACATCTGGTCAACCCATCCTCTAGCAGCCTGAGGAAACACGTAGACGTAGGTACGTGTGTATATATTTATCTGTATTAGTACATGTTCGATAACACCCAGGAATGTTAATTTGGGCTGCTCATATAAGCATCCTCTTTCTGATAGTGGACAGATGCTTCAAGACACGTTCATAAAAGAGTGCTAGGATTCTGCCGGTCCAAACATCTGGTTACACCCATCCTCTAGTGGCGCGAGGAAAGGAATTGGCCGCACATTTCCAAGGAACGTACAGATACTTCTGTAACCTTTGCCAACACGTGTTCTTCAGAATACTGTAGGAACACAGCAGGAAAATGGACTTCTTTGTGTTTTTGTCAGATTTAATGTTCCATAGGGGACCTAGGAACCTTCATTTGCAAGGACACTTTTTTTTTAACCAGTGGTGGAAACCAAAAAGTGCCCCCTATAGGCATGATATGAGGAACTGGACAAACACATGAGCAAGCCCCTCACTCCACCGTTTCTTCTGGCTTGGTACGGGGCCTGCGGCTGTTCCAGCCTTCCCCTACTTGAAATGCTGACTCTCTATTCAAGTGAGCACATCTCCGAGCCAAGCTAAATAACAGTCATGTCTATCGGGAGATTAGGTGCCTGACACCGGAAACAACAGCCTTTACATACAGCCCAGAAGTTAAATAGCAGCAGCGAAAAGTCAAGGACTCCACTTTCCCTGCTCTCACAATATCCCAAGCAGAGGGGCAGGCAGGACAGTGGGGCAGGCGCCATCTCCCTGCTCCTCCGCTCCTGAGAAACTGTCTCTTCTGCCATTAGTATGTTCACAGTTCTCTGGCTGTAGAAGTTTCCCCTGGCCTTCCCCGCCCCTTCCTGCTTCAGCTCCCAATAGGGTATTCAGGTCTCCTGCCCCCTCTGCTGCTCCATCAGTCAACAAGGACAAAAAAGTAAATAGAAAAAATTGCCATTGGCATTACAGTGTTACATCACTGCCGGGGAAAACCCAGAAGTGATGTTTTACCATAGAGTTTCCAGGGATTCCTAGAGTGGCTTGACATCACTTCCAGGGTTTCCTCAGAAATGACAGACAAGAGCAAGAGTCCAGCAGCAGCTTAAAGACTAGCAAAATATGTGGCAGGGGAGGAGCTTTCAGGAGTCCCTGCTCACTTCTTCTGAAGAAGGGCTCTTCTTGGCTGCGATCACACACACCAAATAATCCACTTTCAATGCACTTTCCAACTGGATCTTACTGTGTGAACTGGCAAGATCCAATTCAAAAGTGCATTGGAAAATGGATTGAAAGTGGTTTATTTAGTGTGTGTGATCGCAGCCCTTATGTTCTTGTGCTAGAACCACGACAGAAATAAGCAACCAGAGGGGTCTCGCGTTAGCTTAATATTATTTGGGTAGTGAGGGTCTCTGAGATGGTGATTAAACCAACCAACAAACAAAAGCAAGATTTAAGAATGTGCCTTCACACATGTTTTGAACTTACAGGATCTCCCTTGGGACCTTGTGGACCAGTTGACACCACAGGGCCGGTCACTGGCTGGAAAGAGACATAAGCAGAAAGAAGCCACCGTAAGCAAATACCATCGGCACCAGCATTTTAAAAAAATCTGAAATCCATGGTGAGGAATGGACCAGCCTTTGAAACACATGACAGGAAATCCACATCTGCTTTCAAAACATTAGCTCTCCTAGCCACCCAAACCAAAGGAGTGAAATTATATAAGAGACGCCAATGTTGGGTCAGGCCAAAGGCCCATCCAGCCCAACACTCTGTATCACACAGTGGCCAGAAATACCAGGTGCCATCAGGAGGTCCACCAGTGGGGCCAGGACATTAGAAGCCCTCCCACTGTTGACCCCCCCCCCCCAAGCACCAAGATGACAGAGCATCACTTGCCCCAGAGTCCCTATCTATACCTTGTGGCTAATAGCCACTGATGGACCTCTGCTCCATATGCTTATCTAATTCCCTTTTGAAGCCGTCCATGCTTGTAGCCGCCACCACCTCCTGTGGCAGTGAATTCCATGTGTTAATCACTCTTTGGGTGAAGAAGGACTTCCTTTTATCTGTTCTAACCCGACCGCTCTGCAGTTTCATGGAGTGCCCACAAGTATAGAATCTGCTGATATTCTGCTTGGAAACATATTGACAGTAGCACTCAGGGTGGGGGGGAAGGATGCTCTCAATATGTCCTCCTGTTTCTCAGAACCCTGCTTGAATGAAAGCCCAGCTGGGTAACTAAAGCACATGAGTGTGTGGAGTACCCTCTAGAAGGACTTGATATCCTGTCCTCTTCTCTGCTCTTCCTCCTGCTCCCACTGCTCTGTCATCTTTAGGGTTGCCAGGCCCGACTCTGGAAATATCTGGGGACTTTCGGGGTGGAGCCAGGAACCAGGACGTCACATCACTATTGTGATATCACATCCTGTGATTTCACTTCCAGGTTCACCCCCCCCACAACCAGAAGGTTCCTGTGATTCCATGGTAGTAGCTTCTACTTGTAATGCAGTGGCCGCTCTCAACTCCTTCTCCACCTAAACCACACACACTGATACTGTTGAGGGTTGCCAGGTGAGGCTGACAGGCCAGTGGGGGACTTTCCAGGAGCCTCTGGGAGAGGGGAGGGAAGAACCATGCTTGAACTTCAAAAGAAGTTCTGGTCCTCGCATTTAAAGGGATGGTGTTCTTTTCAAATGCCTTCCCTCCATTGGAAATTCCAGATGGTGGCACCTCCTTTTGGGGCTCATAGATTTGGACCCCCTGGACCAAACTTTTTGAAACTTGGTGGTGGTGGTGGTGGTTGTTTTTAGGAAAGACACCAGCAGCTATGCTGCAAATTTGGTGTCTCTATCTCAAAAAAACAGGCCCCCAGAGCACCAGATACCCATAGATCGATTCTCCATTGTACCCTATGGGGATCGGTCTCCATAGGGTATAATGGAGTGCCCAGTGGACATCCCCCCTCCCACTTTCTGATAACTTTGAAGTGGGGGGAGGGCCTCCCAATCAGGGCATCCCCTGCCCCCAACTGGGGATGGGCAACCCTAGTCATCTTGCTTTTCATCCGTCTCAGTCACCGTTTATATAGCGAGACAATGTGAGTATCAAAGACGTCTGGTGGTTTTGCCCATGCTTGAAATCCCCGACTGATTACAAGGTGGGACCAGAGATGGTTGCGTTTTTCAGAGAGGTACAGTGAAGGTAGTAATTTTTGGTTCTCAAATAACGTTTCTGGACATTGCACTGCCTTCCTATAAATCCAAGAGGTGAATGATCTAATAGTGCAGCAGACCATGAGGAGCTGATTCAATCACTGGCAAGGAACAGTAAGGAAGAACATGAAATTCTCCCTGCCACAGGTAGTGGTGGCGGCTACAAGCACAGCTTCAAGAGGGGATTGGATAAACATAAGGAGCAGAGGTCCATGAGTGGCTATTAGCCATAACATATAGATGGAACACTTTGTCTGGGGCAGTGCTGTATTCTTGGTGTTTGGGGGGGCAACAGTGGGAGGGCATCTGGAATTCTGGCCCCGCTGGTAGACCCCCTAAGGGCACCTGGGTTTTGGCCACTCTGTGACACAGATTGTTCGGCTGGCCTGATCCAACATGGCTTCTCTTAGGTTCTTATGTTCTAAATTGTACTCGGAGTTATTTTCATTCTAACGAAGGTTAGTAGTTTGAGTTCAATCCATAAACCTGAATCTAAAGGGATTTGATCTGTGGTGTTCCATTCAAGGACATTTTCATTTGCTGCTCAAATGCTATGGGAAGGGCTACCAACAGAGGTGAGATTGATCCCCTCTTACTTTATTTCAGGAAACAAAGGAAGGCCTTGCTACTCTGGAAGATATGTGGTTGATTACTGGGTATCTCTTATTGTTTATTCATTTACAACATTTGTATCCTGCCTTTCTGCTCCCACAAGGCAGCTAACAATGTAAAATCACCTGGGTTTTGGCCACTGTGTGACACAGAGTGTTGGGCTGGCCTGATCCAACATGGCTTCTCTTAGGTTCTTACGTTCTAAATTGCACTTGGAGTTATTTTCATTCTAACGAAGGGTAGTAGTTTGAGGTCAGTCCATAAACCTGAATCTAAAGGGATTTGGTCTGTGGTGTTCCATTCCAGGACATTTTCATTTGCTGCTCAAATGCTCTGGGAAGGGCTACCAACAGAGGTGAGATTGGTCCCCTCTTACTTTGTTTCAGGAAAGACAGGAAGGCCTTGCTACTCTGGAAGCTTTGTGGCTGATTACTGGGTATCTTTTATTGTTTATTCATTTACAACATTTGTATCCTGCCTTTCTGCTCCCACAAGGCAGCTAACAATGTAAAATATACGTGATAAGAATCACATGATAAAACCATTAAAATCAGCTCCCCAAAAGACTCATCATTAAAACAATTAAAAATGGAGTGCATACAAAACATAAAAACCACAATTAAATAATTGGTTAGAAAGGAGATATCATCGAGGGGATGACGAATGAAACAGAAAAGTCAGGCGGAGAGCAGCTAAACAAAAGGGGCAGACAAGTCTCCTTGGGGAGAGAGCTCCAGAACTTTGGTGCCATGATCAAGAAGGCCCTGTCCTGGGTTGCCACCTTTCTGATCTCAGAAGATAGGGGCACCTGAAACAGGGCCTCCAAAGATGACTGTAGTGATTGGGCAGTTTCATTTATTGTTGCCTCTATGGACCATTGGAGCTGCGGTGGCTCAAGTGGTTAAGACGCTGAACTGCAGGCTGTGGAAGGTCGGTAGTTCAGCAGTTCGAGACCCGAGTGTGCCGCATGATGGAGTGAGCTCCCGTCTCTAGTTCCAGCTCCTGCCAACCTAGCAGTTCAAAAGCAAGAAATTGCAAGTAGATAAATAGGTACCACTTCAGTGGGAAGGTAACAGCATTCCATGTGCCTCGGCGTTTAGTCATGCCAGCCACATGACCACGGAAACGTCTTCGGACAGCGCTGGCTCTTCGGCTTTGAAACGGAGATGAGCACCACAACCCTAGAGTCGGATTCAACTGGTTTTCGAGCAAGGGGAACCTTTACCTTTTACTATGGACCATAGATTGGGTTGGAGGCTGCATCTTCTCTTAGAATGTTATGCTGCTTTATGTTTTTAATTGCCTGAGCAAATTCTTGTGAATGGCCTTGGGCCCACAAAGTGGGGAATGGCCATCTAGACGTAAAGGTCCAATAAATCAAAACACTACATCCAAGCCAATGGGACCAATCAAGCTTAATCAAGTGCAGAGGTTCAAGTCAAAATACGGAGCTCTTACAGGTGCCGATGTTGACGGTGAACAAACTGGGCAACATTCTCCAAACGGAATCTCGGGGTTGGGGCAATCTAAATCCTGCTCGTCGCAGATGATGTCATCACAGAGGACAGCTCCGGAGTCACACACACAGATTTGGCACGGTTCAGGTTTCCACACATCTCGGTCCGCATACACTTGGCCAAGGTGGGTACATGCTCCTAGGATAACTGGGAAACAAAAATAAATGTTAGGATACGGTGAGTGTGGGTTGAATAAAAAAAACCAAGAACTTTCTCAAACAGGTACATGATATTACAGACACGGTAGTGGTGATACATTTCAAATGGATAGATCGGGGCTCCCAACCTTGTTAAGCCTGAGGGCACCTCGAGAATCCTGAAACAGGATGGTGGGTGCAGCCACAAAATGGCTGCTTCAGGAGGCGGAGCCAGCCACAAAAGGGCTGCCACAGCTCACCTTCAGTCACACAGTGAAGATCATTGAGCTGCAGTGGATGCTGCCGCCAAGCGACATTTTTAAAAAATCTGAACAGTCAATCAAATCTCCAATGGCCAATCAGAAGCCCTGCTGGGCAAAAGCCCTACCTGATACCTCCTACTTCCTATAAACATTTGGTGGGCACCAGGCAAAGGGTCAGTGGGCACCATATTGGGGGGCCCTGTGATTGACTAAACTTTATGCTCTACTAGGTGAAGCACAGAGAGTCACACTAGAGACACTACTTAGGAAAAACAGGGAAACCATATGGGATGGTAGTTGGTTAGTTCCTAAGTACTGCTAGCAGAATGAAGCCCATGGAATGGGGCTTCCCACCTTCACACTGCAGCCAGCTGAGTCCCGCCTCCCATTTCTGCTCTAGGGGGTCAAGAGACCCTCAGAAACACTGTGGTCCAGGAGTTAGGAGAGGTTAGGAACCTTGGTCCCACTGGCTCATCCAATCCAACATTCTCCAGCCCCCCAGGGATTTGGGAGAGACAGCCAGAGAAAAATGGAACCCGACTTGGGAACAAAGGCAAATTAGATCCAGCTCATTGTGCGTGGGTTATGCACCCAACAGTGTGGATCTCAGGGAATTATCTGTCCACACACTTCCAAGACTTATCTCTGTGCGAGAGAAGAGCCTACAGAATCTCTGGTGTGATGGAGTAACCAGAATGAGATCCAACAGTTAAGAGATAATGCTGGACATACAGTGATGCAATATTGAATTGACCCCTAGAGGGATCAAAACACATGGGGAAAAGGGAAAAAACCCAAAACAACCGGGGGACACACGTGACGAAAATGAGAACACCAAAGAGCTATTGCCTCACCATTATTGATCCATTTTCCAAACGGGTCAAAGCCTCCCCTTGCAAAAACAACACAGCTGCTACCGCAGCAAAATTTTTATTGAACAACGTATGGTCTCGCTGGGTCTATTACTCAAGTTATAGCCTCCGATTTGGGGTCCCACTTCCTTGGGGAGGTCACCCAGGAGCTTTGTAAGGCATTAGGAATAAAACAACACTTCCATATAGCTGGCCGCCCCCAAGCTTCTGGGGCTATAAAGAGAACTAACCGGACCCTAAAGGAAGCCCTCCGCAAGATGGTTAAATCTTCAGGCAGGAACTGGGATGAGAAATTCCCCATCATCCTCCTGGCCTTTCGAGGAACAGCAGCTAGGCACGGTTACTCCCCCCCCAACATGGTCATGACTGGCCACAAAATGCAATTGCCCGAAGCCAGACTTGATGCCAGACTCCCCACCGATCTAGAACCTACTGTAGTTAGCGATGCCTGGGTGCGCAATTTGCTGACTGAAATTCTGAAAATACACATGCAAGTGGCTAAACTCCTTGGAAATGCACAGTTCTCAATGGACAAAAAGCTGGAACCTCCCTCTCTACGGCTTAGAGGGAACATTGGTCATGACTGGCCGCAAAATGCAATTGCCCGAAGCCTACTGGCTTGATGCCAGACTCCTCACCGATCTAAAACCTACTGTAGTTAGCGATGCCTGGGTGACTGAGATTCTGAAAATACACATGCAAGTGGCTAAACTCCTTGGAAATGCACAGTTCTCAATGGACAAAAAGCTGGAACCTCCCTCTAATGAAAATGGCATAGTCGTGAAATGCTTTAGAATTTTGAAGGGAGGTCCCAAGAAATGATTGATTCTCTCTTTTTAAAAAATAAAAATCTGCCCTCAAAGGGTAGAATTTTATTTGTTTTTTTCATAACAGACAAACCAAACATACACACATATAACACAAACAGGGGTATCGAATGCTTATGTTTCCAAATTGCCTCTTAGATATTCTCTATCTAGTACAATGTCACTGAGGATTGCTGTATCTGAACGTACTTTATGGATGTCTACATGTATCTTTGAAATGTTGAATCCAGCATGATTCTTGGGGGGGAAATTATTGAAACAGATTTATAACCGGGGGGTCCGTCGAGTCAGCTGGCAGAGAGACACTTACCACACCCTTACAGTTCAAGGACTTTTTGGAATTTATTATGACAAATTGTTTTTTGGAAAAACCCCACCTGTGAATTTCTACCTGTGATTAACTTTACCTGTGAATTTCTGCCTGCCTATTTATTGTGTCATAGGAAAATTTGTTCTGGGGACTATATATGTCATATCTGTATAATTTATTTAATCATTGATTTTTGGTGTTAAAATTTGGGCACATGCATTTTTTCCCCGTTTACATATCTTGCTGTGCCACTGCCTTTTGTCTTGTATCCCATTAATACCAATTCAGACTGTTAGTCTGGAATAGGGTTCTTAAGAGGAATTCTTTTCATTCCTCTGTACCCAGTTCCTCCCTGAAACCCAACAATCCCTTCCTTTTGTTCTTCTTAGGAATCTAGAGTCAGTCTCTAATCCATTCCATTTGGATCAAAGAGAAGTCCGGAGAGGAGGGGAAGGAAGAGAGGTTCTGCAAAATTTCAAGATTTCTCTCTGTGGATTCTCAAAGGCAGGTCCTGTTTTCCCAGGCCTTCCTCTCTTCCTGCTTAGAGTGCCACCTTGTGGTGGATGACATGAAACAACGGCAAAGGTTGAGATTATAAAAGGGTGCATCTATTTCTCTTCAGAGAGAAATGAAAGAGAAACTCCTCTTTTTCAAAGAGGGGGGGGGAGTGAATCAGAGGACTCCTGTTGCTACATCTTTAAAAAGTGGATGTGGGTAAAAGAAATCCCCCCTCCCGATAACAACTCTAGTTCAGAAGGGTCAGCAGCAATGAAAGGTATTTTGAAAAGATGGCTACCAGGAATCCTTTAAGAAGAAGAGAAGAGATTGGATTTATACCCCGCCCTTCACTACCCAAAGGTGTCTCAGAGCGGCTTACAAACCCCTTTCCCTTCCCCTTCCCACAACAGACACCCTGTGAGGTAGGTGGGGCTGAGAGAGCTCTTGACAGAAACTGCTCTTTTTCAAGGACAGCTGTGCCAGAGTTATGGCTTGCCCAAGGTCATCCAGCCAGGTGCAAGTGGAGGAGTGGGGGATCAAACCCGGTTCTTCCAGATTAGAGTCCGCACACTTAACCTCTACGCCAAACTGGCTGTCTAACTGGAGGTACTAGGGATTGAGTGTGGACTGAGGCATAGCCTCTTCTTGTAAGGAAGATGTCATTGTTGTGTTGTATGCTGCATTGGTCAGGCCGCACCTGGAGTGTTGTGTGCTGTTCTGGAGGCCTCACTTCCAAAATGATGTGGACAGAATGGAGAGGGTGCAGAGGAGAGCAACGGGGATGATCAAGGGCCTGGAGACCAAGAAGCCCTAGGAGGAAAGGCTAAGGGACTTGGGAATGTTCAGTCTGGAGAAGAGGAGGTTGG
>NW_015172111.1:135442-137217 GCF_001447785.1 Gekko japonicus
CAACAAGAACACTTGGAGGAGGAGGGCAGGGAGCTGTTCCTGTGGGCGGCAGAGGAGAGGACTCGCGATAATGGGTTTAAATTAAGGGCAGGAAGGTACCAACTGGATATTTGGAAAAACTTTTTGACAAGGCAGAGTTGAGCAGCAGTGGAATCGGCCGCTTAGGGAGGTGGTGAGCTCCCCCTTCCCTGGCAGTCTTCAAGCAGCAGCTGAACAAACACTTGCCAGGGATGCTCTAGGCTGATCCTGAACTAGATGGCCTATCTGGCCCCTTCCAACTCTGTGATTCTATGGTTCTGTCTGGAACACAGTACAGAGTTACATCCACCTAAGCCCATTCACGTCAATTGACTTAGAAGGGGCTAATTCTGCTTGGGATGGCGATCGACGGGGTGATCCTGGGGCTATGCTGTCTCAAAGGATGCTGAAGATTGGCTGAATAAACACACTGAATAAACACACTTAAACAATCCACTTTCAATCCACTTTCTGACTGGATTTGACTGTGCGAACTGGCATTAAAAGTGGACTGAAAGTGGATTGTTGAGTGCGTGTGACCACATCTGTTGACTTCTCTATCAGACTGATTTGCAGGCTTAGGCTAGAAAGTAACACTGCAAACTATAATAGGTATGACTTGGGCTACCGCAAAGGGCACCTGTCTTTTCTGCAGCTGTTCAACTGGCTCTTTTAGAAAGCCACGACAAGTCCGCGCTCGTCTTAAAAAGGAAAGGGATACACCTGTAGGAACAAAACAGTAGCCATAAACCAAGCGAACCAAAATAGCACGGAACACACTCTAACGGGTCCATTAAAAACCACCCTTTCTTTAGCGCTTCTTGAAACCAATGCTTATGTTTCTTTGTTTAAAGGGTTGCCAGAATAACCAGGATTCATATCCGTCCTTCCCTTTATTATGAAGCTCGTATGACAAAAGGTCTTGAGCATTAACCAGTACCTCACAACAGAGCAAAACGGACAGCCCAACGTGACAAAACATGACAGAACAAACAAGAAGACGAAGTACCACATCAATAAAATACATATATCTCATAAAAAGTCTAAAACACACGGCAGGGTAAGATAGAACAGTGGACCTATACAATTTCTCACAAAGATTCACCAAGATAGGACTCATTTCAGGAGCATTTGAAGGAGATCACTATTGCCAAATACTTCGCAGCGGATTGAGTTGTTTCTTATAGAATCATAGAATAGAATCATAGAGTTGGGCCATACAGACTATCTAGTCCAACCCCCTGCCCAATGCAGGACCAGCCTAAAGCATCTCTGACAAATATCCGCCCAGCCTCTTCTTGAAAGCTGTCAATGAAGGGGAGCTTACCACCTCCCTAGGCAGCCGATTCCACCTTTGAACCACTCTGACCGTGAAAAACTTTTTCCAAATATCCAGCCGACACCTTTCTGCATGTGATTTAAGCCCGTTTCTTTGGGTCCTCTCCGTCCATATCCTTTTTGATTAAGGGCAGCTATCAATAAAGATACCACCCAGGACGTGACGGGGAGCTGATAGCTAGAAATACACAGGAATAACCCAGAGAGCTCTGGGGGCAGTCCATCGATCACAAAATAGCAGTCTCTCTCTAAAACAGAAGTGTCTACAGTCGCTAATGCACCAGATACACAACCACAGAAACAGTCTGAAAATGGAATTTCAGAGACTCGGTCATCGCTGACGTAATTCAATATACTTTACAGTAGGGGTCATTTCCTGCAGGAGTACACAGGAGCAGAGCTCCAGCAGTAAAGAGCCC
>NW_015172111.1:137380-138723 GCF_001447785.1 Gekko japonicus
CCCACCCAATAGCTAGCAATCCAAAACAGTCCAGTGGAGCCTGAGCGGTGGGTGTTGCCTTCTGACACACTTCCGGTGATGTCAGGGGGTGTGACATATGCAAATAAGTTATGCTAATGAGTTATGCTAATGAGCTCCTGCACCTCTTTTTCTAGGAAATGACCCCTGCTTTACAGCCATTAGAGTCAAAACTGTTTTATTACATTCTTTGTGTGAGAAACTGGTGTGGGCTGCTGGAACAGTGTCATTATTTACCAGCGAAACGAGGGCTTCAGACTGAGAAATGACAGTGGCCTCTTCCAACTAAGGATAAAATCTGAGGTATGAAAAATAAGATTGCTATCAGACAAACATCAACCTTCAAATAGGGTTTTAAACCAATCTCAGGGAGCTGCCATTCTCCTGATATACAGTAGGTGGCAGTATTGACCAGACAGAAAGCAGCAACTTCGCTTCTACATCTGGTTCGAATGTGATCCAAGTCTTGTTGCAAACTTTTTTTGGAGATTGTTAAACCAGTTAAGAACTAAAGTGGAAGTTCTGCACTACAAATCTCTGTAGCTTTTGGCACAGTGGAAGTAATATATACGGGGTTTTCTTCCCCCCGCCCCCCCCAGGAGAAACCTTACATCTGAGAAATATCTGCCAGCTGAAGAAAGCACTGCCAGGTTAAGAGATCGACTTGCTCTGACATAATGCTCCCTAGGTTGAATATAAAGACATCCTTTTTTAAAGAAGAAAAAAGGGGAAGTACTCTGCAAGGCTCAGCTGTGTTCCAATATTGAGAATATATGTAGGAGACAGAGAGAGAGAGCATAGACTTTCTGCATGAGAGGAAGAAGAAGAAGAGGAGGAGATTGGATTTATACCCTGCCCTTCACTACCCAAAGGAGTCTCAGAGCAGCTTACAATCTCCTTTCCCTTCCCCTCCCCACCACAGACACCCTGTGAGCAGTGTTCCCTCTGAGCTGAGTTAGTGTGAGCTAGCTCACAGTTTTTTTAGCCTCCGGCTCACACGCTTTTGTCTCAGCTCAGGAAGGGATGGCTCCAGAGCAAACTAATTTATGCCGTAGCCAAATCGCTCGCTCACAACTTTAAGGCCAGTCACTCACAAAGCAGAATTTTTGCTCACAGGACTCTACAGCTTAGAGGGAGCATTGCCTGTGAGGTAGGTGGGGCTGAGAGAGCTCTTTTGAGAACTGCTCCTGAGAGAACAGCTCTGAGGGAACTTGTGACTGGGCCAAGGTCACCCCAGCAGCTGCATGTGGAGGAGTGGGGAATCAAACCCGGTTCTCCCAGATTAGAGTCCGCGCTCCTAACCACTACACCAAGCTCCCACCTCT
>NW_015172111.1:138882-146908 GCF_001447785.1 Gekko japonicus
GGGACAGTGAAACTTGAAAAGGGAAGGGACCTCGGGGGGGGGGGGAGTAATGCCGCAGAGTCCACCCTCCAAAGCAGCCATTTTCTCCAGGGGAACTGATCTCTGTCAGCTGTAATTCCAAATCTCCAGCCCCACCTGAAGGTCGGAAAGCTTATCCGGGAGGGGGCAGCAGTGAGGAGAAGGAGGAGAAGAAGAGGAGGAGGAGGAGGAGATTGGATTTATACACCGCCCTTCACTCAGAGTCTCAGAGCAGCTTACAATCCCTTTCCCTTCCCCTCCCCACAACAGACACCCTGTGAGGTAGGTGGGGCTGAGAGAGCTCTTGACAGAAACAGCTCTTTTCAAGACCAGTTCTTATCAGAGCCACGGCTTGCCCAAGGTCATCCAGCAGCTGCAAGTGGAGGAGTGGGGACTCAAACCCGGTTCTCCCGGATTAGAGTCCACACGTTATGATTCTAGGATAGGCACTGAACATGCTTCCTCAGGCCAGCTGGTGGTGGGATCAGTCAGCCGTTTGCACCAATACGCCCGTTTACATTATGGCTGATTCAGGAACTCGTAAAACATCTACTGGATGCCTGGCTAGAGAACCCAGTCAGCCAATTACCCATCTCTGCTAGATCTGCTAATCATCCTGGGCCAAACCACTTTGGGAGGGGAGGGTAAAGGTTACAGGGAATTTGCTGGCCCCGATCCAACACAGGATTGAGTGTGTCAGCTCCTGTGGGGCTCAGTGTGCCAAATTGTATTCTTCACGTATAAAAGTTTCTTTAAAAACTGTACATCAATGATAAATAAACTCGTGATGTTCCCGTCAAAGTATTTCCCCTATGCAAAACACACATCTGTGCTGAAGTCTACGATTTATTTTTTGAATAGCTGGTTGGGATGGTTTGCCGACAAACGTCTGCAGTGCACGTCACAAAATATCAACAAAGGGCTCCCCCCACCCATTAGTGTAGGAAAACATGTATGTATAACATTAAAGCTGCATTTGCTATGGTTTCAGACCGTAATGCTGACTGTTTCCAGCGATGGATTTGTGGTCCTTGAGGTGAACCAACTGAGATCAGAACTTTGGAATCCTGTCCAGTGGAGGTTTTGATACAGTGCCCAAAATGTCCATGTAATAATACAAATATATGCAGGGAGATCAAAGTACAGCATTTCATTTCAACATGGAATGGGAAAGTACAGATAAAATCCTTTAAGAAACAATACGCTGAGAAACGAAAGCATGGAGTAACCAGTGGCAAGGTTATGGGCATGATGCCGTCTGTGTCACTGTGTCACTTCTGATAAAAAAGAAAGTAACACAGGTAGCCCTATGAATCACTGGAAACTCTATAGTTTGTTTTTTTTTACCATAGAGTTTCTGGTGATTCCTAGAGCTACCCTATGTCACTACTAGGTTTTCACAGGAAGTGAAGTGGCATTGTATGCAATGCAACAGTTAGTTTTTTTTAAATTCTCCTGCTACCACTCAGAGCTGTGGTGGACAACAGGAGAGGGAAGCGGGGTATCATAAGAACATGAGAAGAGCGGGGTATCATAAGAACATGAGAAGAGCCCTGCTGGATCAGACCAGTGGTCCATCTAGTCCAGCATCCCGTCTCACACAGGGGCCAACCAGTTCCTCTGGAGGGCCAGCAACATGGCATTGAGGCCAAGGCCTTCCCCTGATATTGCCTCCTGGCTCTGGGATTCAGAGGTTTAGTGCCTCTGAACATGGAGGTCCCCCTCAGTCACCATGGCTAGTAGCCATTGGTAGACCTCTCCTCCATGAATCTATCTTAATCCCCTTTGAAAGCTGTTTATTCCTGTGGCCATCACTACATCCTCTGGCAGCGAATATCCCCCACTGGGGGAACGTGGTCCCTTGTGTAACTCCCATCTGTAAATGTGCTCTGTTTTCAAACTAGACGGAGTGACTGTAAGTTCCTCAGATATATCCTTTTAAATATAAAAAGCAGCTGAGGGGAAACACGAGCACAAGGCAGGGAGGAAAGATACTTAATTGTTTCCTTGTTGACTGTCTTCTGTTCAAATCACCCCTTCCAAGTCAATTCGCTCCCCCGCCCCCCAGGCAGGAAACCAGAGACTGATATCTTTGTGTGAGGAAGCAGCTGAGGGGGAAAAAGCAGCCAACAGGGATTAAATACTTCCTCCTCCTCCAGGAGTCCTCTGTTCAAGATGGCCGCCTGCCTCAGCTGCTTTTTATCATTATTATTATTTTGAATGCCAGACAGTTGAACATAAATTCTTATACTGTGTCGTTTGGAGGCAACGATGTGGGTTTATGGCACACATGGGCGGGGGGGGAATAACGGCTCAGCCAACAGCCAGAAACGTCAGCCACCCTCCATTTTAGAGCTGCTGAGACAGAATCCTGAAGGCTGATTTCATAATCGTATCAGTAGTCAACTTCATGAGGGGGAATGAGAAGGATATCTGTTTGCCATTCAGGCAGGGAGCGGCGACTGACAGACACACTGGCTGAGAGCTTATGCTGGGATTTGTGTACCAGAAGGATGATTACATCTCGCTTTGAGGCTTTCCATGCCAGGGAGATGCAAATCCATAGGAATGTTTCGTTTCATCCCAAGCACTGCCATTTTTGTTGTTTTGGCCTGAGCTGCAGGAAGGGCTTGGTTTGGTTACTAGACTCATCTACAAGAAGAAGAAGAAGAAGAAGAAGAAGAAGAAGAAGGAGAAGAAGAGGAGGAGGAGGAGGAGGAGGAGGAGGAGGAGGAGATTGGATTTATACCCCATCCTTCACTACCCAAAGGAGTCTCAGAGCAGCTTACAATCGCCTTTCCCTTCCCCTCCCCACAACAGACACCCTGTGAGGTAGGTGGGGCTGAGAGAGCTCTCTTGAGAAATGCTCTTGAGAGAACAGCTCTGAGAGAACTTGGGACTGACCCAAGTTCATCCAGTGGCTGCTGCAAGTGGAGGAGTGGGGAATCAAACCCGGTTCTCCCAGATTAGAGTCTGTGCTCTTAACCACTACACCAAACTGATGGGACCTTTGAAAGTGTCCTATCTTGTTTAGGATAGAGGGGATAGGACGTATGGACGCCCCCTAAAGATTTGTGCTCAGGAATCCTACATTATAATGTCACTTTTATGCCTGTGTGATTAAAGGAATGTGAGAGGCATGTTATGAGAAGAAGTGAGCTTTGTGAGGGGCTGAATGGGGGTTCGTATGAACCTAGGTGTGCCAGCTCCCCAGCAGGAAAGGAGGAGCCCCCTTCCCCTCCCTCTTGTTTCCTGACACCATTCAGAGAGGTGTCGAGTAGGAGGTGTAATGTCCCTCCTGTGGGAGGGATGTGAAAAGTCGGCTTCCAGGTTTCGGTAGGCCACAGGCAGAGATTGCCCAAGGGCTCCTTCTAGGGTTGCCAGGTCCCTCCTGGCAACCGGTGGGGAATGGGGGGAACTTACCAGGAGCAGGAGGAAGGCTCAGCTGACATTGCAGAGACATGTCCACATCACTTCTGACGTGACCCGGAAGTGACGCTGTCACGTTGGATGACACTCTGGTATTTGGGGGAAAGCTCTATGGTAAATTTGGCTTCTACCATCGTTTTTTGGGTTCAAATACCAGAGTGTCGCCCCAGTGTCCCTGACATGATGACGTCACTTCCGGGTCACATCGGAAGTGATATAGACACATCACTGCAACGTCAGCTGGGCCTTGCTCTTTTTCAGGGTTAGTCCTCCTCCGGCCAAGTGATTGGTGGTGCGAAGGTGGGGCCTGGTGGCAGGGGATCCCCGCCTTCACGGGTGTGTGTGTGTGTGTCTGGCAACCCTACTTCCGTTCCCTTCCTCTGCTCGCCATTATGCCACCCACTCATACTCCCTGTACACCTGGTTGCATTCTCTTCCCCCACAACCTAGCCGTCTGCCCTTCCACACCCGCTTGCTCATTTTCTAGTCCTCTCAGTGCTTGCCCACCCTTTCCTGATTATGTTGGGCGGTACATACAGCTGGGAGTGTGGACGGTGAGAGGGCTCACAACAAGGAGTCAGGCAGCAGGGGAGTGAAGGGCAGTAGCAGTGGGCCTCGCCAGAAGACCTGTGCCCTTGGCAGCTGCCCCATCTCAGGGTATGCTGAGGCCAGCCCTGCCTGGATGTCAGTCTCCCCTAGGAATTGCAGGAAACGCTGTGGTTTTACCATAGAGTTTCTGGCAATTCCTAGAGTGGTGTGATGTCACTTCCAGATTTTCCCAGAAGTCATGTCACACCAGTCCAGATGGCTGTCCCATTCCGGGCAACATTGTATGCCTCACAAGGGGAAGTAAGCTTTGTGAGGGGGTGAATGTGAATAAGAAGAAGAAGAAGAGATTAGATTTATACCCCTCCCTTCACTACCCAAAGGTGACTCAGAGCGGCTCACAAACTCCTTTCCCTTCCCCTCCCCACAACAGACACCCTGTGAGGGAGAAGAAGAAGAAGAGATTGGATTTATACCCCGCTTTTCACTACCCAAAGGTGTCTCAGAGCGGCTCGCAAACTCCTTTCCCTTCCCCTCCCCACAACAGACACCCTGTGAGGGAGAAGAAGAAGAAGAGATTGGATTTATACCCCGCTTTTCACTACCCAAAGGTGTCTCAGAGCGGCTCGCAAACTCCTTTCCCTTCCCCTCCCCACAACAGACACCCTGTGAGGGAGAAGAAGAAGAAGAGATTGGATTTATACCCCGCTTTTCACTACCCAAAGGTGTCTCAGAGCGGCTCGCAAACTCCTTTCCCTTCCCCTCCCCACAACAGACACCCTGTGAGGGAGAAGAAGAAGAAGAGATTGGATTTATACCCCGCTTTTCACTACCCAAAGGTGTCTCAGAGCGGCTCGCAAACTCCTTTCCCTTCCCCTCCCCACAACAGACACCCTGTGAGGGAGAAGAAGAAGAAGAGATTGGATTTATACCCCGCTTTTCACTACCCAAAGGTGTCTCAGAGCGGCTCGCAAACTCCTTTCCCTTCCCCTCCCCACAACAGACACCCTGTGAGGTGGGTGGGGCTGAGAGAGCTCTTGACAGAGACTGCTCTTTTTCAAGGACAGCTCTTATCAGAACCACGGCTTGCCCAAGGTCACACCAGCCAGGTGCAAGTGGAGGAGTGGGGAATCAAACCCGATTCTCCCAGATTAGAGTCTGTACACTTAACCACTACACCACTTGTAGATTAGAGTCTGCGCACTTAACCACTACACCAAATGTGGGAGCATATGTGCACGGGAAGAGGGGAGAAGGGACACAGAAAGCGTTTTGTTAAAATTAAACCTGTCCCTGAATGTCTGTGACGATCCACGCTTTGGAAGCCCTTTACGGGAACCTTCTAAGAAAACGTGTCTCTTTTTATTCCCAATCAGAACGACAAAGACATAAATATCATTTCCCTCAGAGTCTGTAAATATGGCAATGTTTATAAGACAAGCCGACACTCTGGTGTCATGAGGATTCGTAAGGGAAGCCAACATAGTCTCTATGTGAACTCATTGGATTGTGGAGCCAAAACGCAGACTGTTTTCAGTTCTGGGCAATTAGATAAGTGCTGAGGACAGGGGGAATGGAAACATTTGGCTCATGAGAAAACATGAAGAAATAAGTGTAAGACAACAGCATGGGGTGTCTTTGCTCCCTTCTGCGGGGATTCTTCCCTGAATTGTGCAAATTTAAAGTCTCTCTCTCATGCGCAAGTGCAAAGAAATGAAAGAACATTTAAATGGGTTTAATCCCCCCACATATGCACAGAGCATCCAATGCCATATGGCGCTCCCCAAATGGCAACAGCTTATTGCTTCCTTGTACTTTTTAATGTAGGTGACTTAGTGTTGCCAAGTCCAGTGTGGGAAATTCCTGGATATTTGGGGGTGGAAGAAGAAGAAGAGATTGGATTTATACCCCGCCCTTCACCACCCGAAGGTGTCTCAGAGCGGCTTACAAACTCCTTTCCCTTCCCCTCCCCACAACAGACACCCTGTGAGGTAAAAGAAGAAGAAGAGATTGGATTTATACCCCACCCTTCACTACCCAAAGGAGTCTCAGAGCGGCTTACAAACTCCTTTCCCTTCCCCTCCCCACAACAGACACCCTGTGAGGTAGGTGGGGCTGAGAGAGCTCTTGACAGAAACTGCTCTTTTTCAAGGACAGCTCTTATCAGAACTACGGCTTGCCCAAGGTCATCCAGCCAGGTGCAAGTGGAGGAGTGGGGAATCAAACCCGGTTCTCCCAGATTAGAGTCTGCACACTTAACCACTACGCCAAACTGGCTCTCAGCAGGGCATAATGCCATAGAGTCCACCCTCCACAGGACCATTTCCTCCAGGGGGACTGATCTTTCTAAATCTGGAAGGTCTCCAGGCCCCACCTGGAGGCTGGCAACCATCATGTGAACAGGAATACTCTATACATGCACAAGGAGAGGCTTGTTTGGAACTTTCTCTGCCATTGAGATGAACAAGTAAGGTGCTAATAAAATAATGTGCAGGATATTGATACATTCAGTCAGCCAGCATGCGTTTCCATCATTTACAAGTTTGTAAAGAAAATCAGGTTCCCTTGTCTGATCTCTGTGTTCCACGCATGCTGTCCATGGAATCATTTTGAGACTTCCATGCTGCTCTGAAAGCGATGTACCCGACCCCATTCAAGGTAAGGATGCTTAAGATCCAAGCGTTAGTTTTAATAGGTTTGCATTCACTTCATTTTCGATGCTATTTTAATTTCACTGTGCGTTGTAGCAGTTTCCATCAGAATTTAAAAATTATTTCTCGCAGCAAGGCCTCGTGGGGCTTTCCTGATGCGTGATGGTGCTGGGCCCTGAGGCTGCCCACAAATGTGGGGAGGTAGGTTGAACTGAGAAAGAGTGATGGGTACAAGGCCGGCCAATGACTTTCGTGGTAAGTGGGGATTTGAACCCGTGTCTTTCAAAACCTAGCCCAGCACTCTAAAGACTATGCTACACTGGCTGTGTTTGTGCTTGTTAGGGAGAAAGTGTGTGTGTGTGTGTGACGTGGGAGATGCCGATGGTCTTTCTCGTAGAAGACTGAGTTTTTCCAGGTATCAGTGACTCTGTACAATTGACACAATGCTATAGAAATCTCTCCGAAATCAACAAGAACAGCATGTGAGATTACAAACCACGAGACACCAAAATACAGGCGATACTAGGATTTTACTGAGAAGGTTTTTCTTTTCTTTTCAACACAACCCTCCCATTCAAGTGTAGGTTGCCGTCTGAGAGACAGACTAGACAAGATGGCGTCCCTGTGTCCGCATTGTTATTTTGTGGCAGTGAATTCTCTCTAGGGAATGCCTTTTCACAGTGCCACGGGGGCTCAAGTCTATTCAGGACTACTGTGGCACGGGGGAAGGAGGGACTCCTTCCAGGGAACACACCAGCACGTAACAGCCCCTGGTGCCATTTTGGGTATGAAAATTTACATGGGGTGCTAGATAAAAAGATACGTTACCTGAAAGAAATATGTTGTTAAAGAATTGGAAAAAGAGAAAAAAATCAAGAATGTAATAGAGGTTCGAGCACTGTGGGAAGTCAGAAGGGGGGGAGATATTTGGATAAAAGGATATGAAAAGTTTGTTATATGACGTAAAATTTTACTTATTATCTATATATCTAATAGCGAACTTGCCCCCGGAGTGCGGATCGCTAAATCAGCGCTCCGGGGGCAGCTGGGGGGTCGGGGGAGGTTTGTGTACACGTGGGCCAGTCCCCACGTGTGTACAAAAATAAAAAAAGCTGAAAAAAATCTCGGGGGGATGTTTAAATCCCCCCGAAAGTGCAAGAGCGTCTCCTGCGCGTGCGCAGGAGACGCTCTGTAACTGCTGCCGCCGCTTGGGACGGAAGCGGCGAGCGGTGAACAGGGAGGGGCCAGAGCCGATCGGCCCTCGGTTCGGAGCCAGAGGGGGTTGGGGGTGGGGAGAGAGAGAGAGGGAGAGAGTCGCGAGGCCCGGCAGTTCCACGCCGCGTGGGCCTCGGCTCGGAGCCGGTGAGGGGGTGGGAAGAGAG
>NW_015172111.1:147010-173580 GCF_001447785.1 Gekko japonicus
ACTTACCTCCTCCTGCTGCTTCCTCCTCTGCCTCCCCCCCGCGAGTATCGCGGGTCCCCCCTTGTTATATCCTAATAAAATTGTTTTAAAAAATTACATGGGTAGGAAGGCGGAAACCCGGCCTCCTCCCGTGCTGTGGTGGTCCCAAACAGAACTGGCTCCCCACAGCATTGTTAAAGGAGTTCCTGTTGGGATATTTGCCTTGAAGACCTCATGGGGTTGCCATAAGTCGGCTGTGACTTGGCGACCCTTTGCACACACACACACACCTCAGCTACAGGGAGCGAAATTCTCCCACATCCAGCATCAGAGGACAAATGCATGGTGGCCCGAACCACGAACAGGACACGAATGTTCTGGTGGCTGGAGACTAGGGGTAGTAAGACACAGGGAGGGGAAAACAAACCTGGTACCCAAAGACTGGAATCAAGAACCACAAGATTTGTGGCCTAAACACATGTGTTTAAGCCACTTGAACTTATTAATGAGGCTTTCATCGGGCCCTTATATGTTTTTAACGGTCTTTCTAGTCTATACATGTATTTTTGTATATTATAAGTTTCAACCAGGTTTTTAATACTGGCCTTTTATCAGACTTCTTTCTTATCCTTGTGGAGACCAGGGGTGCCAGCAGCATCCAGATGGGTTCTGGGGACCCCCTGGAATTACAGCTTGTCTCCTGACTGCAGAGATGTATTTATTTATGTATTTATTTATTTCATTTCATTTATACCCCGCCCTCCCCGCATGCGGGCTCAGTTCCCCCGGAGAAAATGGCTGCTTTGGAGGGTGGACTCCGTGGCATTGTATCCCATTAAGGTCCCTGTCCTCCCCAGGCTCCACCCCCAAATCTCCAGGACTTTCCCAACCTGGATCTGGCAATCCTATAAACCCCCTCATCTCCCGCCAGTGGTCAGGGGGGACATGGCAACCCTCCTGGAGACCGAGAAGAGAGTTCTTCGCTCCCAAAGAACAGAAAAGGATACCCGAAGAATTGTCGCTTGCATTCTTTGGTTTTAACTCCATATTGTCTCTGGTCAAACAGGCCTAGCAGGTTTCCATAATGCTTAGAGGACCAGTTCGGCCAGCAACAGACAATACGAAATCAAAAGGAACTAGTGGATCTATCTGGACACCGAGCCACCTATGGCGTGCATGGAAACAGCATAAATAAAACAGCTGTTTCTGGAGCACAGCTGGCGTCCCCAGCCAGATGTGCTTAACAGATCTGTTAATATCCGAGCGTTGGCTTAACCCCGCCGGAGTGACTGGAAGTGATTTCCCAATCATCTTGCAGTGATTGTATATAAATCACTCCCCCCAGTATAACTCTGAAATCTGCTGATGTCCTAGATGCATTTCTGACCCTCCTCCTCTTCTCTTTTAATTGGGTGAACATAATCAGAAAACACCCATTTCTTGGGGCAGTGTGTGTGTCTCGCATTTGGCCTAAAATTCATGTTGCAGTGGGATTGTCTCACAATCGTTGCTGCTGCTTTCCGTCGGAGACTGAGGCCAGCTCTGTGTAAGAGGAGCCCTAACACGGAGACTTGTCGAAACTAAGAACATTGGCAGAGCTGTGTTCTCTGCACAGTTCCATCAGATGGGAAGACTCGGAACTCGTACATCGAGTGGGATGAAAAACTGGCTCTCGGTGAAACCACGTCTAAACACCCACACGAGATCTGGAGTCACATCCAAGAGCCTTCTCAATGTTCTCGAGGGCCTCTCCGGGATTCTGTATGCCAAACCGCATTCAAAATCCAATGTTCTCGCTCTCTTTTTTTACACAGATGGACACAATCATGTTTGATTCCTCTGATGCCACACGGGGGAGGACACTGAGAACTTAAATCTGCCCAGATGTTTTATACTTTCTCTCTTTCCTTGCATCTTGGCATGGCACATCGTTTCTTTTGTGCATCATGTGCCATCAAGACAGTTCCAACTTATGGCGACCCCATGAATTAACAACCCCCCAAATGTCCTATAATTAACAGCCCTGCTCAGGTGTTGCAGAATGAGGGCCGTAGCTTCCTTGAATGACTACGTTGGGTCTTCCTCCTTCCTGCCGCCTTCAACTTTTCCGAGGGTTGTTGTCCTTTCCAATGATTCTTCTCTTCTCGCAATGCGACTGAAGTTCGATAGCCTCAGTTTAGTCATTTTAGCTTTTAGGGAGAATTCAGGCTTGATTTGATCTAGAACCCACTGATTTGTCTTTTTCGGTGGTCCACGGTATCCGTAAACCTCTCCTCTAATGCCACATTTCTTTAACTTGATCTTGGTCACCAGCCACACATCCTTACGGTTAAGAATCTTTTTCTAGTTTTAGCCATAAAGATAATGAGTGATACAATGCGTGCGGGGGGGCGGCGAGGGGAGATCTCCCGTGATTACTTTGTAATGATTATTACCCGATAATGCACTTAACACACTGTGCGTTGAGCTATAAATCTTGTACTTGACGCTTTCAACGGCCCAATTTGAGAACTGCCTCGACGGCAAGGAAGAGCTTCTTGAAACTAGTTTGGGGAAAATGGTGGAGGAAATGGAAGGGGTAGGGGGAAGTCCCCGCCCCGCCTGCTCTGAGGTCTCTGGGTCATCTTGTTCCCACAAATCTGGCTCCTCCCACATCCCTCCTCCAAGATAGCAACTGTGGAAGGAGGCCGAATGTGTTTCCCGGGGGGGCTTCCAGTGGCTGACCCCTCCCTTAGAGGAAAGATGCAGAAAGTTCTGTCCAGTCTCTTCTGTCTTGGAGGAGGGATGTGGGAGGAGCCGGATCTGTGGGAACAAGATGAGCCAGAGACCTCAGAGCAGGCAGGGTGGGGGACTTCCCCCTGCCCCTCCCATTGACTTCCCCATTTCCGCCAAACTAGTTTCTAAAAGCTCTTCCTTGCTGTCGAGGCAGCTCTTAAATTGGGCCGTTAAAGTTCAACACACAGTGTGTTAAGTGCATTATCTGGTAATAATCATACAGTAATCATGGGAGAGTCATCCCCCCCCCCCGTTCATTTTGGGGGAACTGGGATTGTTTCACCTCTTCACATGCAGCCGCTGGTGCGACTGGTGTGACCTTGGGTCAGTCACAAGTTCTAGCTGTTCTCTCACAAGCAGTCCTCGAGAGAGCTCTCTCAGCCCCGCCTACCTCACAGGGTGTCTGTTGTGGGGAGGGGAAGGGAAAGGAGATTCATCTGAGACTCCTTCGGGTAGTGAAGGGCAGGGTATAAATCCAGTCTCCTCCTCTTCTTCTTCTCCTTCTGTAGACCAACATGGCCACTCTCTTAAAACTATCTTCATGGACCAAAATTCTGTGTCATCGTGAACCGTCACCTCATGCCAGCAAATCGGTTTCTTCCCTTTGGCTCTAAAGAGATGTCAAAATTCCGTCCCCATAGTCTGGTTTTAGAAAAACCCACCATAGTGAGACTGTCAGCTTTAATCGGTCTGAGTGCTAGTTTACAGGATTAGACCTATCCATAGAGGCTTGGTCCATGAGTGCACATGAATCAGACCCTTCGCCCACCAAGGTCCATATTGTCTACTCGGACTGGTAGTGACTCTCCAAGGTCTCAGGGCAAGAGTTGCCAGCTCTGGGCTCTGAAATACCTGGAGATTTGAGGGTCAGTAGGGTTGCCAGGTCTTCCCTGGCCACTGGTGGTGGATGGAGAAGTAGGGTTCCAGATCCATGTTGGGAAACTCCTGGAGATTTGGGGATGGAGCCTGGGGAGGACGGGGACCTCAGTGGGGTACAAGGCCACAGACTCCAAAGTACCCATTCTCCAGGGGAGCTGATCTCTGTAGTCTGGAGATGAGCTGTAATTCCAGGAGGTCCCCAGGTCCCACCTGGAGGCTGGCCTCCCTAAAGATAGATAGATAGATAGATAGATAGATGATAGATAGATAGATAGATAGATAGATAGATAGATAGATAGATAGAGAGACAGATAGAGAGACAGATATAGATAGAGATGTAGACATGTGAGAGTTGCCAGTTCCATGTTGGGAAACTCCTGGAGATTTGGGGATGGAGCCTGGGGAGGACCGGGACCTCAGTGGGGTACAAGTCCACAGAGTCCAAAGCAGTCATTTTTCTCCAGGGGAGCTGATCTCTGTAGTCTGGAGATGAGCTGTAATTCCAGGAGGTCCCCAGGTCCCACCTGGAGGCTGGCATCCCTGGGAGGGTGGGCCCTGGGAGCGTGGTGTTTAGGGATGAGAGGGACTTTGGTAGGCTGTAACCTTCCGCCTTCCAAAGCAGCCCTTTTCTCCAGAAAAACCTGGATTCAAAGTTTTAAATATATACATACTACATAAATAAGAATCTATATAATCTGGAGATCAGCTGTGATTCCAGAAGATCTCCAGCACCCCACCTGGAGGCTGGTAACCCTATACTAGGAAGAGGGGTTGTTGTTTCCCCCCATATCATCTGCTACACGATCCTTTTAGCTGGTGACGCCAGGGAGATGCTTTCCTACTCTGTGCAAGACGTTAATGGCTCTCATTCTCCCGGGATCACTTTCTTGTCAGGAGATCTATCAAAGCAGAAGAAATCATGGGCTGGGACTAATGAGGGTCAGGGCTGAAGACCAACCTTGCTCTTGACATCTACCGAGGTGGGTATAACTGAGGATTCATCATCAGGACAAATGACCCAAGAACGGGAAAAGATGTGAAACAACATTATCTCTTGTGAAACAACATCGTGGACCTCTTCGTCCAAATATCGACCATCATCCCAACGGCAAACAAGTTGACACAGTTGCCTGTACCGTTCCCAGATCTGGAAACCCCTGATATATATGTGACTTGTAGACTGTATTTCCAGGTCCATGTGTTTAACGACGCTTCTCTGCTAGGCATCCCTGCGTTGGATTTACGATGTAGACTGAAAGTGAGTGACACCAATTTTACACTAGGCTGGTCACAGAGCTACTCTGTCTCCTCTTGTAACACGCCCCTCCTCAGTTCTAAGCCGTCGGAAGCCTTTTAAGCAATTAGCACGCAGAAAAGTTGGGCAGGTTTGGATGTGGCACAGTTCGTGACACAAGAAGAAATCCGAGGAGAGGGTTTCAGTGCAGAGACAGTCCCAGCATGAGGAAGCCCTTGGCCTTTGTAAAGAGCTTCAGCAAAATGGAGAGATCTTCTCTTACTTCTAGGATTCTCAACACTGCCTAGTCAAATGCTGGGAGATTTGGGGGTTCGTTTCTGGGGATGGTGGAGTTTGGGAATGATATGAGGTCACTTCCAGGTGATGCTCTAGGAATTTCCCTAGGCTCTATGGTAAAGACCACAAAAAACTGGGGAAAATTCCAGAGCATCACTATGGAGGCCATTTTTTCCTTCCTACTCCTCAACTTATCAACGCTGGGAGTTTGGAGATGGGGGCGGCGAATTCCTCCCTGGGCCTGGGAAGCCCATGACCATCTCAAATGGAGAAGTTTTCATAGAGATTTAGGACACAGGAGGGTAATTGTAGATGGAAGATAACCGGGTGCTAAAGTGAGACAAGAAAGACCCAGCCACATGCCAAGGCAGCCCTATAGTCAACCTGTTGGTAGACTAGCACTGAAGAACACAAGCACAAGACCCATGTTTACCCACAAATCCTACTCCTTAGATCACGGGTGCTCAACCTTTCTGAATCTGCAACCTTCGGAATTCTGACAGGGCGGTGGGCACAATCACAAAATGGCTGGCACAGGAGGTGGAGCCAATCACAAAATGGCTGCCACAGGAGGCCCACGAAACGTCAGGGAGTGAGGTTACACATCACTCTAATGGTAACAATTCAATGTTTGAGGCAGAACCTCTGTCTGACAGGATGCCTTTTAATCTGCATGGCCAATCAGAAGCCCTACTGGCCCCTCCCACTTTCTGAAAGCACTTGGTGGGGGCCAGAAAAGGTCTTGGTGGTTACCACACTGGTGACCCCTGCCCCAGACAATGGAACTATGGGATATGCTGGATGCTACAAACAGAAACAGCCTGAGAGAAAGAAATCCAGGTGACAAGATACTGAAGAGCCATCGCTTTTAGGTATGAGGCCAAATCAAATCCTGGATATTCCTCATAACTGAGACACTTCATCTGCTTAGAACTGCAGTATCACCTCAGATGATAAGCTATTTATTCATGGATTAGGAATGCCACCCTCCAGTTTGGGACCTGGGGACCCCCTGGAATTACAGCTCATCTCCAGACTACAGAGATCAGTTCCCCTGGAGAAACTGGGTGCTCTGGAGGGTCAACTCCATGGCCTTGTACCCCACTGAGGTCCCTGTCCTCCCCAAGCTCCATCCCCAAATCTCCAGGAATTTCCCAACCTGGATCTGACAACTCCATGCCCACATCCCCCAACAGTGGCTGGGGGGACCTGGCAACCCTAGGATCCCCTGGAGTCACAGCTCATCTCCAGACTACAGAGATCAGTTCCCCTGGAGAAACTGGGTGCTCTGGAGGGTCAACTCCATGGCCTTGTACCCCACTGAGGTCCCTGCCCTCCCCAGGCTCCACCCCCAAATCTCCAGGAGTTTCCCAGCTTGGATCCGAGAACTCTATGCCCACATCCCCTGCCGGTGGGAGAACCTGGCAACCCTGTCATGAATGGTTATGAATGTTACGCTAACCCCATTTGAATCCTGGGGCTCCTTCTGAAGGAAAAGACCTTTAGACAGCCCCTTTAACAAGACTGAATGACCTCATGAAGAGGTCTGGGAAAGAGAAGGCTTAGAGGGGACATGATTGAGTCTTTCAATATCTGAAGGACTGTCATGTAGAAGATGGAGCAGATCTATTCTCTCTTGCTCCGGATTGCAAAACTAAATCTAATGGGTGGAAATTACAAGGGAGTCGTTACCAGCTAAATATCAGGAGAAACTTCCTAGCTGTAAGAGTGGTTGAGCAGTGGAACAGACTGCCTTGGGAGGTGGTGGATGCTCCTTCGCTGGACGTTTCCAAGCGGAGGCTGGACGACCATCTTTCAGGTATGTTGTAGGGCTGTCTTTCGGCTATGCTCCTGCAGAGTGCAGGGGGTGGGGCCTGCAAGGTCCAACTCTAACATTATATGATTCTATGATATCTAGGCAAGCTTAGGTCTCCTTGAAACCCATGGGACAGAAGCCTGTCAACTAAGTAAAGTTCTGCAGATTCCGTGGGGACCAAGTAGGGATTATGTTTCCTTGGATGAAGACCGACAGCTTCAGAGACCATCACCAACTAATGCCAGTACTGCAGAAACTAATCCATCCGCTGCAACATCTGGGATTTGATTATGGATATATGGTTTTTCCGGGAAAAAATATTGGAAAGATACTGTTGGTTGAAGCCCAAAGGCACAGACCCAAACATGGATTGCTTCTAAGCAAGCCCCAGTGGCATCAGGTCAACATCCTCAAGCATGTTTGTGCTTAGGGATTGCTACCCAACTGTCGTGTTTCGTTCCTTACGCCGACCAGCTTGCCGACATGTGCTTTCCGTTTGCCCTGTCACTACGAGTTAATTTGTATGAGAATCCCTCCGTTGGTCTATTCCCAGATGGATGGGATCCTGACATATACTCCGTTGGCCCCGTTGCCTCTTAGTAACAAGTACACACTGCAGCCTGTTGTTGAACAACTCTGGGACCCCAGAACCAGATGACAGTCTTGTGTGCTGATTTGAATTAAGGAAAAGAAAACAGCTCAAGCGGAAAAACCCAACATACGCCTGTCTGTGCAATTTCGTGGAGGCTTTGGGGTCTGATGGACCTGGGAAGAGCTGAATTTGTCTAGCCAATGTGACCGCAACGGCACGGCATGGGATGGAGAAGTAGAATTCTAAGGGATTGTACAGATGTGTTACATAGGCTTCAGAGGTAGACTGCTTTTGCACACAGAGGTTCCATTGAACTGTCTCACCTAATGGCCACTGAAAGAAGAAGAAGAAGTAGAAGAAGGAGAGGAGGAGGAGGAGGAACAGGAGGAGAAGGAGGAGGAGGGGAAGAGGAGAAGAAGGAAGAGGAGGAGGAGGAGGTGGAGGAGGAGGAGGAGAAGGAGGAGAAGGAGGAGGAGATTTATACCCTGCCCTTTGGTACCCAAAGGAGTCTCAGAGTGGCCTACAATCTCCTTTCCCTTCCTCTCCCCACAACAGACCCCCTGTGAGGTAGGTGGTGCTGAAAGAGCTCTTTCGAGAACTGCTCGTGAGAGAACAGTTCTGAAAGAACTTGTAACTGACCCAAGGTCACACCAGCAGCCTCATGTGGAGGAGTGGGGAATCGATTCTCCCAGATTAGAGTCTGTGCTCCTAACCACTACACCAAACTGACAGGCCAATCCCTCCTAAATTTATCTAACCTTCTTTTAAAAGCCATCTAAAGTACCAGTCATCAACCCATTGTGTGACAGTGGCCCCGGTCACATGGAGCATTAGCCACGCTAGAGAGATGGAAGATTGGTGGATTTTCTGGGCGCGATCTCACCGCCACATCTGGGAAGTGTAGAGCTCCCGTGGCTCAACCGAGGCTTCCTGCCGAAGATGCGCAGCAAAAAACTAGTACCTCGAAGGTACTAGTTTCCGGAAACCGCGGGGCAAGGGCGGGCGTCTGATTGCATTTTCGGTAGCACCCGGCGCCTGCCCAAACCCCATTGCGAAAAGGTTTTTTTTTCCCAAAGTCTCCGTGGATGCGTACAAGCACCCAACGGGGCATGTGCATACGTCAGGTTAAAAAAAAACACACAACCCCGTTTGCCGTGCCGCGCCGCTTCTTTGGCGCGTCGTGTGATCGGCACCTGCCCCCTAAGCACGGGACCTCCACGGGACCGCGAGGGGATGCCTGATCGTGCAGTCATGCGTAATTTCGCTGCGGGGCAAACAGCCATGCCTCCCCCCCACGATATCCGGCCCGTGTGACCCGGGCCAGTGAATTCTATCAACGCCAGTGGTCCCCATGCTTTGGGACACGCCTGAGTCTCCCAAGACAAGCCTTTGAGGAAAGGGTAACCATCGGACCCCGGTCCTCTCCTGACACAATCTCCCTTAACTCAAGAGAAATTGCCTCTAAGACACCAATTAGAAGTCACTTTGTAGCTACTTAGAGATCAAAGGAGTCATCACTACTTGGTGTGGCAGCCTCTTTGTAAGATTAAATGCATGCGGTAGTCCAAAAAGATCCAACCAAATTAGGACCGCCGGGTCTCATGTTGGCCGCACTCCCTGCCCGCCACTTAAGCAAATGAACAAACAAGCAAATGAAACCTCAGAGCTGCTAGACGAAATTTTGCCAAGATGCAAAGGAGAACTCCAACAAGAAGGGAATCTGTAGAAGAAGTAAGAGACTTTTTATTTGTACGCTAAACTCTCAGTCTTGTGTAGAGAAGAAGAAGAGGAGGAGGAGGAGATTGGATTTATGCCCCTTCACTACCCAAAGGAGTCTCAGAGTGGCTTAGAAACTCCTTTCCCTTCCCCTCCCCACAACAGACACCCTGTGAGGCAGGTGGGCCTGAGAAAGCTTTGAGAGAACTGCTCTTTCAAGTACAGCTCTGACAGAACTGTGGCTTGCCCAAGGTCATCCAGCAGATGCAAGTGGAGGAGTGGGGGAATCAAACCCAGTTCTCCCAGATTAGAGTCCGCGCACTTAACCACTACACCAAACTGAAGATGATAGTGAATTAGAGTTAAACTGGTACACTGGGTTAGCTGGAAGAGTGTTACGCTCAGGGAATAAGAACCTCCTGGTGGTTCCCGACCCAAGAGAGATCTGGCTGTCCTCAACCAGGGCCAGGGCTTTTCCGGCCCTGGCTCCCGCCTGGTGGAACTCTCTGCCGGAAAAAAATCTGTGCCTTGTGGGAGTGACTACATTTTCGCAGGGCATGCAAGGCAGAGATGGTCCACCAGGCATTCAGTTGAGGGCGGTGATGGGACAGTGTGACACCTGGAATTCTCATACACTCTCTCCATCCCTCATAACCCCTCCAGTTTGGTGTAGTGGTTAGAAGCGCAGACTCTAACCTGTGAGAACTGGGTTTGGTTCCCCACTCCTCCACACGCAGCCAGCTGGGTGACCTTGGGTCAGTCACAAGTTCTTTCAGACCTGCTCTCTCATGAGCAGTTTCTGTCAAGAGCTCTCTCAGCCCCACCTACCTCACAGGGTGTCTGTTGTGGGGAGGGGGAAGGGAAAGGAGACTGTAAGCCGCTCTGAGACTCCTTTGGGTAGTGAAGGGGCATAAATCCAATCTCTTAGAGGAAAGCAGGGAGCTGTTCCTGTTGGTAGCAGAGGAGAGGACTAACATTAAGGGGTTTAAATTAAGGGCAGGAGGGTGGCAGCTGGATCTAAGGGAAAACCTTTTGACAGTCAGAGTTGTGCCACAGTGGGATCAGCTGCCTGGCGAGGAGGTGAGCTCCCCCTCACTGGCAGTCTTTAAGCAGCGGCTGGACGAACACTTGTCAGGGATGCTCTAGGCCAGTGGTGGCGAAACTATGGCACGGGTGCCAGAGGTGGCACTCAGAGCCCTCTCTGTGGGCACGCGTGCCATCGCCCCAGCCAGGCCCAGACCATCATTAAAGTGTCGAATTCTCTGCCAAATAATTTTAAGTAAATGAAAGCATCTGGGATTGCTTTCCTTACTTTGTTTGGATCATCTTAAGTTAATGTGTGAGTTGTTTTTTCTAAAGTAAAACCTCAGTATTCAGGTTAAATTGCCGTGTTGGCACTTTGCGATCAATAAGTGGGTTTTGGGTTGCAGTTTGGGCACTCGGTCTCTAAAAGGTTCGCCACCACTGCCATAGGCTGATCCTGCACTGAGCGGGGGTTTGCACTAGATGGCCTGTGTAGCCCCTTCCAACATTGTGTGATTCTATGAGTCTATATAATGAAACTATCTCTAATGCTCCTGATACAGGATCATTCCATACATAATACATTACCAATCTTCCCTTTAAATTTGTTTCTTTCCTTGTTCAGAACACTCTGGATGAACTGCTTATAACGTTTGGAGCTTTCTTAAACTCGACCGATACTCCTTGAATAAACAGCCTAGCGAAGTGTTTCAGTATATTTCCACTGTGGAAAACGTGGTCTTGTCTAAATATTATTTTAATATCTTTCAGTTTTTTAAACATCTTAGCCAACCACCAGAGGTCACTGGAAAAGCTTCCAGAATAAGGAAAACTGTATCAGAGTTCAGGCGTTTTAATCGATTTCTTCGTTACTTCAGTGTGGCTGCACTGAATTCACAAAGTGAAGGGGAAACATTGCTAGGTAGTCGATCTACTAAACTTGAATGACAAATATCTGCACAATTTGCGCAGAGCATGCACAGAGCAAAGCTTCCTTTTTGCTAGATCGGACATGCTTTCGAAGGAGGAGGAAGAGGAGGAGGAGATTGGATTTATACCCCGCCCTTCACTCGGAGTCTCAGAGCGGCTTACAAACTCCTTTCCCTTCCCCTCCCCACAACAGACACCCTGTGAGGTAGGTGGGGCTGAGAGAGCTCTTTCAAGAACTGCCCTCTCAAGGACAGCTCTTGTCAGAACTATGGCTTGCCCAAGGTCATCCAGCAGCTGCAAGTGGAGGAGTGGGGAATCAAACCCGGTTCTCCCAGATTAGAGTCTGCACACTTAACCACTACACCAAACTCACTATTTGTTCATGGAGCGATTAATGTTGATCCACTACCTAGTGACACTTCCCCTTCATTCATGAATTCAGTACAGCTGCATTGGAGTGCAGAAGGTGTAAGTTTCTAATTTGTAATTAGAACTCTCCTGATCTCCGTACATGTTCAGAAGCACTCTGATTGATGCTGGCTCCCTCCTTCATCAGCCTCTTCACTGGCACACCTCCATATGCACAGGAGCTCATGGAATCGAATCCAAGTAGCCAGATTGGAGGGATAATGTGTTGGAAACAAGATTATCCTGCAAAGAAAGGCTGCCTACGTGAAGGCTATGATTTCCATACTGTCAGAGGAGAGCCAAAATGCTGGGAGCTGTTTTGTCAAGCTCAAGCGAGAACACGAAGACATTACTAAAGGGCTGAGCATATCCCCATTCTTGCATTTGATGGGTTTCTTTAAATTCTTAATTACAGTGTTCGCTCAACATAAAACCTTGGAAAAATGGAAGTGGCTTATTAACTAATGCGAAAGGCATCTCCTGTGCTGGGCTGCATTAGAGGCAGCCCGCACCAAGAAGTGGTTGAAACGATCCCAAAGTAAACCTAACAAATGACTCCGGGGAAGGTTATATCATGTTTTCCATTGTCGCCGTGATGTGGAACAGCCCCGTTTCCCAAATCTGGGGACTTGGAGCCAGCTTGATGGATGCCGGGGATATAAAAAAGGCAGAATTCTTTCCCCCGTGCAACAGGAGGGACTTATGACATGTAAATACTTGTTCTTATGAAATCTTCTTTTGAGATAGAAAAGGCATAACACCAAAGGATGCATTCTTTTTTTCTAGGAGGCTTTGCAGTTTTCACCAAACAAGAAGAACAACACGAAAATCTCCTAAAACAGGCATCCAGTGCGTTAATCCTTCCCTGGCCACTGTGAAGAGAAGAAGAAGAGGAGGAGGAGGAGGAGGAGGAGGAGGAGGAAGAGTAGTAGGATCAGCGAATGGTATTCCACTGCTCAACCACTCTGACAGTTAGGAAGTTTCTCCTGATATTAGGAGGAGGAGGAGGAGATTGGATTTATACCCCGCCCTTCACTTGGAGTCTCAGAGTGGCTTACAAACTCCTTCCCCTTCCCCTCCCCACAACAGACACCCTGTGAGGTAGGCGGGTCTGAGAGAGCTTTGACAGAAACTGCTCTTTCAAGAACAGCTCTGACCGAACTATGGCTTGCCCAAGGTCATCCAGCAGGTGCAAGTGGAGGAATGGGGAATAAAACCCAGTTCTCCCAGATTAGAGTCCATGCACTTAACCACTACACCAAACTGGCGTGTGGCGATCAAGAAGAGGAGAACTATGAAGTTAGATCCAATGTGCCAGAGGTGGGTAACCTCATCCCTGATGTCACAGGACATCTTTAGGGAAGGGACTGTAGCTCAGTGGCAGAGCCTCTGCCTGGCATGCACAAGGTCCCAGGTTCAATTCCCGGCATCTGCAGTTAAAAGAACTAGGCAATAGGTGATGTGAAAAACCTCCACCTGAGACCCTGGAGAGCTGCTCCCGGGTTGAATAGACAATACGGACATTATTGGACCAAGGCTCTATATCCCTATAATGCAGCTCTGTGCATTCAACAGCAAAATCAGAAAATGCTCGAATATATAATTTGGAGAGTACTTCTTTTGGGGTTTTGTGCATCTTTAGTTGTGGAGGTCCAATCTAGCCCAGCCCAGCCTAATATATCTCCCAGACTGAAAAGCAAGCCAAACAAGTCATAGCCCGACCAATGTGCTGTGAGAAAGGTACTGGACCACCCCAAACAGGCTGGCTCGGAATCATGTTCAGTCTACTTACTGGGGCTTACTTTCAGGAATTGCATGGATGAAGAAGAACAGGAAGAAGAGTAGGGTTTTTTTACCCCGCTTTTCTCAACCCTAAAGAGTCTCAAAGCGGCTGAGAATGGCCTTCCCTTTCTCTCCCTACAACAGGCACCTTGTGAGGCAGGTGGGGCTGAGAGAGTCCTGAGAGAACTGGGACTGGCCCGAGGTCACCCAGCAGGCCTCATGTGTCTCAAAGCAGCTGACAATCGCCTTCCCTTCCTCTCCCCACAACAGACATCTTGTGAGGCAGGTGGGGCTGAGAGAGTCCTGAGAGAACTGGGACTGGCCCGAGGTCACCCAGCAGGCCTCATGTGTCTCAAAGCAGCTGACAATCGCCTTCCCTTCCTCTCCCCACAACAGACATCTTGTGAGGCAGGTGGGGCTGAGAGAGTCCTGAGAGAACTGGGACTGGCCCAAGGCCTCATGTGTCTCCAAGCGGCTGACAATCTCTGTCCCTTCCTCTCCCCACAACAGGTGCCCTGTGAGGCAGGTGGGGCTGAGGGAATCCTGTGAGAACTGTGACTGGCCTAAGGCCACCCAGAAGGCCTCATGTGGAAGAGGAGTGGGGAATCCAACGCAGTTCTCCAGAGTAGAGTCCGCCGCTCTTAACCACGACATCAGACTGGCTTGGCCAGATAACTGCCTTCAGCAGAGATGGTGACTCACCTGGGAAAAGAGCTAGCTTTGAATCAAAGCCGTAACTTTGAATTTGGCCTTTCACTGTTTGATCTCACCTCTTCTGCCACACTTTATGTGGGGACATCATTGGAAATTAAAGGGAAATGATGCAACAGAGAGAGAGAGAGAGAGACAGAGACAGAGAGACTTAGAGAGAGAGAGAGAGAGACAGAGAGAGAGACAGAGAGACAGAGACCTTTGCAACTTCCTTTCTCTTAAGCATAAGTCATTCCAAGTCCTTGTTGCCTGTTCAGGGGTCCTCTCCCCACAACAGGTGCCCTGTGAGGCAGGTGGGGCTGAGGGAATCCTGTGAGAACTGTGACTGGCCTAAGGCCACCCAGAAGGCCTCATGTGGAAGAGGAGTGGGGAATCCAACGCAGTTCTCCAGAGTAGAGTCCGCCGCTCTTAACCACGACATCAGACTGGCTTGGCCAGATAACTGCCTTCAGCAGAGATGGTGACTCACCTGGGAAAAGAGCTAGCTTTGAATCAAAGCCGTAACTTTGAATTTGGCCTTTCACTGTTTGATCTCACCTCTTCTGCCACACTTTATGTGGGGACATCATTGGAAATTAAAGGGAAATGATGCAACAGAGAGAGAGAGAGAGAGACAGAGACAGAGAGACTTAGAGAGAGAGAGAGAGAGACAGAGAGAGAGACAGAGAGACAGAGACCTTTGCAACTTCCTTTCTCTTAAGCATAAGTCATTCCAAGTCCTTGTTGCCTGTTCAGGGGTCATTTCCTGCTGGAGCGCACAGGAGCGGAGCTCCGGCAGTAAAGAGCCCAGGGGGCGGGCACATGCAACAAGCCCCACCCCCTGCTCCCAGCAGCCCTCAGTCAGTGCAAGAAGCATCCAGGTAAGTTGCAGAAACCCCCCCGCCCCCCCGGTCCAAAACAGTCCAGTGGTATTTTTAAGACCAGGTTTTATTCAGGTACAAGCTCTCCCACCTCTGTGAGGACAGATCTGCACGTTCCCCCCAATCCAAAACAGTCCAGTGGAGCCTGAGTGGTGGGTGCTGCCTTCTGACACACTTCTGGTGATGTCAGGGGGTGTGGCATATGCAAATAAGTTATGCTAATGAGCTCCTGCACCCCCTTTTCAACAAAATGACCCCTGCCTGTGCTACTGAGGAGTGATGTACGTGGAGATAAGCATTACAAAAGACTTCCATCCACCATCACCTGCCATTAGGGTGGCCAGCTCCCGATTGGGAAATACCTGGAGATTTTAGGGGTGGAGCTTGAGGAGGATGGGAGGGGATGGGATGGACTTCAATGGGTTATAATGCCACCGAGTCCACCCTCCAAAGAGGCCCTTTTGCTCAGGGGATCTGATCTCTGTCGTCTGAAGATAGCTTTGCCAACTCTGGGTTAGGAAATACCTGGAGATTAGGGGATGGGACCTGAGGGGGGCGGGGTTTGGGCGAGGGGAGGGGCTTCAATGGGGTATAACGCTTTAGAGTCCGCCTTCCAAAGTGCTGCCATCGCACTGTTCACTGTCTTCTGGTCCATGTTACCAGATTCAAAACCAGAAAGAGATTCTGCATCTCTCCTGCAACATCTCGTTTGACCCGTAAAACACTATTGTAAAACCTTTATTGTGTCCCTTCGGCACCCCCGTCGCTCACGCAAAAGGCATTTATTGAACCAAGATGTGTCTTCAAAGTCAAAGAGGGCGCAGACATTAATTAAGATCTGTGTCGATCATGAGGAATTGTTTCTTGCCCTGGCAGTGGAGACTGCCATTTAAAAGAGCCAGAGGGAAATGAGCCAAATTAATCACCACATACTTAGAACGCAGCCGCCGAGGAAATGATTGAACGCAATCCGGGATGCTTCCTACAATTTTTCCTTCTGTTCGGAATAGTTGCGAAACCACAGAACTGTCGTATTATGCCTGGGATTACGTGTGTACATGTGTTGAATTACCCATCTTCAGTTATTCAGTGTGGCTCAGCAGAATACTCAGGGTAAGGCTTTTGGGGATAGAAGTAGATGGATGGAGGACCATGTGAGTGGGAGCCAGAGTGATGTCATGGATTTGGGCTGCTATAAAGCTGGGGACCACAACCTAGTGCTCACTGAGAGCCAGTTTGGTGTAGTGGTTAGGAGCGTGGACTCTGATCTGGGAGAACCGGGTTCAAGTCCCCACTCCTCCACATGCAGCTGCCGGTGTGACCTTGGGTCAGTCATAAGTTCTTTCCGAGCTGTTCTCTCATGAGCAGTCCCCGAAAGAGCTCTCTCAGCCCCACCTAACTCACAGGGTGTCTGTTGTGGGGAGGGGAAGGGAAAGGAGATTGTAAACAGCTCTGGAACACCTTCGGGTGGTGAAGGGTGGGGTATAAATCCAACCTCCTCCTCCTTCCTGACACCTTTCCTGGTGCCCACCAAGTGTTTTTAGAAAAATAGGCAGGGCCAGATAGGGCTTTCACCCAGCGTGGTTTCTGATTGGCCACTGGAGATTTGACTTGATTGGCTGTGTGACTGAAGGGGAGCCACAGCAGCCATTTTCTGCCTGGCTTTGCCTCCTGTGGCGGCCATTTTGTGGCAGCCATTTTGTGGCGGCACCCACCCCCCTGTGTCAGAATCTCAAAGGTGCCCACAGGCTCCCAAAGTTGGAGACCATTACTCTAAACCATGAGTATCACTCAGTGATCTTGGACTAAGCAACTCAATGGAATAGCACTCAAGAGAAAAATGGAAGGGCCTCATTTAAATGAGTCTGTTTTCCTGAGAGGAAAATGGGATGCGATACAGACATCTTTGTGCTGAAGAGAAAAAAAGGCAGAGCAACGTGACACGTTGCCCACAGGCTCACAAAGGTTGGGGACCATTACTCTTATAAATAAATAAATAAATACTCTAAACCATGAGCATTCAATGATCTTGGACTAAGCAACTCAATGGAAAAGAACTCAAGAGAAAAATGGAAGGCCCTCATTCAAATGAGTCTGTGTTCCTGAGAGGAAAATGGGATGCGATACACCCATCTTTGTGCTGAAGAGGAAAAAAAAAGGCAGAGCAACGTGACACATGAAGCAGCCACATAGAGATCATGGGCCCATCAAGATCAGAATTGTCTACTCAGACTGGCAGCAGCTTTCCAGGGTCTCAGGCTGAGGTCTTTCCCATCCCCTCCTGCCTGGTCCTTTGAACTGTAGATGCTGGGGACTGAACCTGGGGCCTTCTGCATATCAAGCAGGTGCTCTACCACAGTCCCCTCCCGATATGGGGTGTGAGGACTCTGGGCATAGGGTTATACGGAAATTTGGAGAAGTCCCCATCATTTTAACAATCATTTTAATAATAATTTAACAATAATTCTGAAGCCCTGAATACTCCACCTATCTCACACACCCTTATTAGAAGAAGGGTAGCAGTGTTAGCCTGTCTGCAGCCATAGAAAAGAGCAAGAGTCCAGGAGCACCTGAAAGACCAACACAATCTGTGGCAGGGGAGGAGCTTTTGTGAGTCGCTGTATCCGAAGAAGTGAGCATTGACTCATGAAAGCTCCTCCCCTCCCACATATTTTGTTGGTCTTTAAGGTGCTGCTGGACTCTTGCTCTTTTCTACCCTTACTACAGACCATATACCACTCGTTGAGTACAGGCACTTAGGACTGCTTCACACATGCATGTTTCACTTAGACCACACCCCCACTCATGGAGAAACATTGGTATGAAGATGGCAAACTATATGACTACAAAGGGGCAAATGGGCATTTCTGTGTGGTGTCTGGCTTGCTGGAGTGAGCAACTCAGCATACCTAGACATTGGGGGGGGGGGGGTCTGGGGGGGGTCCTACACCACTCTAAGTGTGGATAGGTGTTGTCTCCTTGAATGGGCTGCCTCTCTTTGTCCTAACCTGTGTGCTGCCCTCTGACCCCTCTTCTATCTTCTTTGTCCTCTCCCCCTCTGCTCATGGCCTTCCATGGAGACGCAGGTCTCTGCCGGTCTCTCCTGTAGATACAGTGCCCTCATACTCCCACACACGTGATGCTGGATCGGCTCTTGTGAGCGGGAAACTACTCTTTCAAGTAGGCTTCTCTCTCTCCTTTTGACCTCAACCTCAATGTGAACTGGATCTACTTGAATAAATGCAAGTTTTATTTTTGCAATATGCTTCTCGGGAGATTTATGTACTCAATATCACGCTTCTACGACTGAGCAAACGCCGCCATATTAGCCAAATAGTCCAATATGGCTAACCTTCACTCCCCGCCACTGTTCCCTCTGAGCTGAGTTAGTGTGAGCCAGCTCACAGTTTTTTAGCCTCCGGCTCACCCATTTTGGTCTCAGGTCAGGAAGGAGGGCTCCCGAGCAAACTAATTGATGCAGTAGCCAAATCGCTCGCTCACAACTTTAGTTCCAGTAGCTCACAAAGTAGAATTCTTCCTCACAAGACTCCACAGCTTAAAGAGAACATTGCTCCCTGCCCCCCATGTGCTCATGCACCAATGCGCCTGCCTTAAGAAAATAAAGAAGGCTTCCATGTGTCTATCGTGTTTCTACCTCCAAATTACCACTCCAGCTTTTGATGAATGGAGCCTGTACCAAGGATCACAAACCTGCACACGTGAGAAACGATCGGTTGAAGCACACCTAACCTTGTTCTGGAATGGAGCCAATCTGTTTAGGGTAAATGCACCTACCAGCTTCCCTTCCCTTCCCGTAGATTTTGCTCCTAGTATTTTGCCACATCGCTTCAAGTCCCACGAGCGCAGAGCAGAACAGAAGAGGAAACCCCACCGAGAAACCAAGCAATGCACCATTCAACTGGACTTCATACACAAGATGGCCTCACACAATAGCCCCAAATATCGCGCAAGAGAAGACTGCCTCAGCAGGTTGTACTGATGGCATGCTACACGATTGAACTACTCTGTACCTAGCAAGACAGATCTCGGAAGCTAAGCAAGGTCATCCCCGGTTAGTACTTGCATGGGAGACCACCAAAGAAGACCAGGGTTGCTACGCAGAGGCAGGCAATGGCAAACCACCTCTGAACGTCTCTTGCATTGGAACCCCGGGAAGTTCATGAGAGCTTGGGACCTGGCAACCCTACACAGAGTGATGGACTGGATGGGCCATTGTCCCGATCCAACATGGCTTCTCTTATGTCTGGGGCAGTGAAGCTGTTTATTCTTGGTGCTTGGGAGGGCTTCTGGAGTTCTGGCCCTGCTGATGGCCAGCTGGGTTTTGGCCACTGTGTGACACAGAGTGTTGGAGTGGATGGGCCATTAGCCTGATCCAACATGGCTTCTCTTATGTTCTTATGTCTGGGGCAGTGATGCTCTGTATCCTTGGTGCTTGGGGGGAAACAGTGGGAGGGCTTCTGGAGTTCTGGCCCTGCTGATGGCCAGCTGGGTTTTGGCCACTGTGTGACACAGAGTGTTGGAGTGGATGGGCCATTAGCCTGATCCAACATGGCTTCTCTTATGTTCTTATGTCTGGGGCAGTGATGCTCTGTATCCTTGGTGCTTGGGGGGAAACAGTGGGAGGGCTTCTGGAGTTCTGGCCCTGCTGATGGCCAGCTGGGTTTTGGCCACTGTGTGACACAGAGTGTTGGAGTGGATGGGCCATTAGCCTGATCCAACATGGCTTCTCTTATGTTCTTATGTCTGGGGCAGTGATGCTCTGTATCCTTGGTGCTTGGGGGGAAACAGTGGGAGGGCTTCTGGAGTTCTGGCCCTGCTGAAAAAGAGGGTTGTCGACTCCATGTTGAAAATGCCGAGTAACTTCATGCCTGATGACACAGGACATCTTTGGGGAAGGGGCCATGGCTCAGCGGTTGAGCCCCTGTCTGGCACGCAGAAGGTCCCGGGTTCAATCCTTGGCCTCTCCAGTTAAAAGGACCAGGTAGGAGGTGATGGGAAAGACCTCGGCCTTAGACCTTGGAGAGCTATTGCCAGTTTAAGTAGACAATATTGACCTTGATACTTGTGCTTTTTCTTCAGACAAACTCAATTGGATATAAATGGCTATTTCCAGAAGGCGTAACTTTTAAGATCAAAGATAAAAAAAGAAAAGATTGACTCTGTTCTGAAAGCTCAAGAATTCCAAAGGGTTCAGCTGGGAATGCCAGAAGACGGGGGGAAAGAAGAGGACAGCAAGTCCAGCGGCGAGCTAGACACTGGTTCTTCCGGAGAGGACTCTCTGTCTGAGCAAGGGGCGGCAGCCCCAAAAAGTCCTTACAAGCTGCAGAAGAGAAGGGGAAAGGAGACGTAAAGGCTGAAGGACTCTGAATTGTGCCTTTGAGACTTTTGTTATGGGATGATTGGGGTACTGTTGCTAGACAGTTAAATCTAAGCTTTAAAGAAAAAGTGCTATAAATGTTTGACTCAGTTTATAAAGGGATCAATGATGAGAAGACTCGATGTATCTAAGCTAGTTGGAGGATCTCCTCTCTTGGGGTTTTAGTTAGCAGTGGGTTCTTTACTTTATCCCGTATATGTAGTTTCCCCTCCCTTTTTTTCTGTTGCAGTTTTTTTGTAGTGATTAAAAAATAATAATAATATAATCCCCTTCGGGGGCTCAAAAAACAATATTGACCTTGATGGACCACTGGTGGGGAAGGGCTGTCGGTCAGCCTCTTTTTGGCATGCAGAAGGTCCCAGGTTCAATTCCTGGCCTCTCCAGTTAGAAGGACCAGACAGTGGGTGATGGGAAAGGCCTCTAGCCTGAGTCCCCAGAGAGCCGCTGCCAGCCTAGGTAGACAAGACTGACCTCGATGGACTGATGGTCAGATTCAGTATAAGGCAGCTTCATCCAGGAAGCTGCTGTGGCTCAGTGGCAGAGCATGTGCCTGGCATGCCGGAGGTCGCAGGTTCAATTCCCCATCCTCTCCAGTTAAAAAGGACCAGGCAGTTGGTGATGGGAAAAACCTCCACCTGAGAGCGGTTGCCAGTCTGAATCGACAATACTGACCTGGATGGAACGATGGTCTAATTCAGGTTAACACAGTTTCATGTGTTCAAGAACAAAATCAGAAAATGCACAAATCCATAATTTGGGTCATTTTCTCCAGAGGAATGGATCACTGCAGTCTAGCGAATCAGCTGCAATTGCAGGAGACCTCCTGGGCTCCCCTGGGCCATTGGCAACTCTACTGAGTGCCAGGATTGTGACTAAACACCATTCGTATTCCTTGATGGATGCCTTGAATCCGTCGGGCTGCTCCGTGCCCAGGGCGGCCGAGCCTTAAAAGGCTTCGAGGCTGTTTTCTTTTGCAGCTGGACCCCCTTCTGCTCCGTGTCGTTCGGTAACCGTTTGGCTGCATAAGGTAGACATTGTTCCCCTCGCTTTACAGCTCAGGCAAGCATGCCAGAAGTGGCAGCCTGAGAAATAAACTGCCGTTAAATTAAATTTCACAGGGCCTGAGAGGTCTTAAAGCATCTGTCGGGACAGAGCCTTAACAGCGATCCAGAGTGGGGCCTGGGGAATGTCCGTGGTGGCTTTCACATGTCGTGGCATGAAGCGGCCTTCTGATTTCCCAAACCTGGGGCCCACTCATCTCTGTACTCTGTCTAGATCTAGATCCCCTCAGTCTACTCGATTGCTTCCCAGTTATGGGGCTGCTGAGGTATTGTTTCTTGTGGGCCGTGACTGACCAGTTGGAAAAATAGGATCTAGGTCAACGCTTGAACGAACCTAACAAAACAACATAAGAACATAAGAGAAGCCATGTTGGATCAGGCCAATGGCACGTCCAGTCTAACACTCTGTGCTACACAGTGGCAAAAACCTAAGTGCCATCAGGGGATCCAACAGCAGGGCCAGAACTCCAGAAGCCCTCCCACTGTTGCCCCCCAAGCACCAAGACACACAGTATCTCTGCCCCAGACGTAAGAACATAAGAAAAGTCATGTTGGATCAGGCCAATGGCCCATCCAGTCCAACACTCCATGTCACACAGTGGCCAAAACCCAGATGCCATCAGGAGGTCCACCAGTGGGGCCAGAACTCCAGAAACTCTCCCAGTGTTGCCCCCCAAACACCAAGAATACAGAGCATCACTGCCCCAGACATAAGAACATAAGATAAGTCATGTTGGATAAGTCCAATGGCCCATCCAGTCCAACACTCTGTGTCACACAGTGGCCAAGACTGAGGTGCCATCAGGAGGTCCACCAGCAGGGCCACAACTTCAGAAGCCCTCCAACTGTTCCCCCCAAAGAAGCAAGAATATGGAGCATCAGTGCAACAGACAGCATTCCCTCTATACCTTGCGGCTAATAGCCTCTGATGGACCTCTGCTCGTAAGAACGTAAGAGAAGCCATGTTGGATCAGGCCAATGGCCCATCCAGTCCAACACTCTGTGTCACACTGTGGCCCAAACCCAGGTGCCATCAGGAGGTCCACTAGTAGGGCCAGAACTCCAGAAGTCCTCCCAGTGTTGCCCCCGCAAACACCAGGAATATAGAGCATCACTGCCGTGGATATAAGAACATTAGAGAAGCCATATTGGATATGGCCAATGGCACTGCTTTTTACTTGTGAGTATTGTGGCAACACAATCAAAGAAGGTTATTTGTGGACCATAGGTTGATTAGCGGTTGCCAGTCTGAATCGACAATACTGACCTGGATGGAACGATGGTCTAATTCAGGTTAACACAGTTTCATGTGTTCAAGAACAAAATCAGAAAATGCACAAATCCATAATTTGGGTCATTTTCTCCAGAGGAATGGATCACTGCAGTCTAGCGAATCAGCTGCAATTGCAGGAGACCTCCTGGGCTCCCCTGGGCCATTGGCAACTCTACTGAGTGCCAGGATTGTGACTAAACACCATTCGTATTCCTTGATGGATGCCTTGAATCCGTCGGGCTGCTCCGTGCCCAGGGCGGCCGAGCCTTAAAAGGCTTCGAGGCTGTTTTCTTTTGCAGCTGGACCCCCTTCTGCTCCGTGTCGTTCGGTAACCATTTGGCTGCATAAGGTAGACATTGTTCCCCTCGCTTTACAGCTCAGGCAAGCATGCCAGAAGTGGCAGCCTGAGAAATAAACTGCCGTTAAATTAAATTTCACAGGGCCTGAGAGGTCTTAAAGCATCTGTCGGGACAGAGCCTTAACAGCGATCCAGAGTGGGGCCTGGGGAATGTCCGTGGTGGCTTTCACATGTCGTGGCATGAAGCGGCCTTCTGATTTCCCAAACCTGGGGCCCACTCATCATTGGAAATGGCTTTTCTCTGGACTCTGTCTAGATCTAGATCCCCTCAGTCCACCCGATTGCTTCCCAGTTATGGGGCTGCTGAGGTATTGTTTCTTGTGGGCCGTGACTGACCAGTTGGAAAAATAGGATCTAGGTCAACGCTTGAACGAACCTAACAAAACAACATAAGAACATAAGAGAAGCCATGTTGGATCAGGCCAATGGCACGTCCAGTCTAACACTCTGTGCTACACAGTGGCAAAAACCTAAGTGCCATCAGGGGATCCAACAGCAGGGCCAGAACTCCAGAAGCCCTCCCACTGTTGCCCCCCAAGCACCAAGACACACAGTATCTCTGCCCCAGACGTAAGAACATAAGAAAAGTCATGTTGGATCAGGCCAATGGCCCATCCAGTCCAACACTCCATGTCACACAGTGGCCAAAACCCAGATGCCATCAGGAGGTCCACCAGTGGGGCCAGAACTCCAGAAACTCTCCCAGTGTTGCCCCCCAAACACCAAGAATACAGAGCATCACTGCCCCAGACATAAGAACATAAGATAAGTCATGTTGGATAAGTCCAATGGCCCATCCAGTCCAACACTCTGTGTCACACAGTGGCCAAGACTGAGGTGCCATCAGGAGGTCCACCAGCAGGGCCACAACTTCAGAAGCCCTCCAACTGTTCCCCCCAAAGAAGCAAGAATATGGAGCATCAGTGCAACAGACAGCATTCCCTCTATACCTTGCGGCTAATAGCCTCTGATGGACCTCTGCTCGTAAGAACGTAAGAGAAGCCATGTTGGATCAGGCCAATGGCCCATCCAGTCCAACACTCTGTGTCACACTGTGGCCCAAACCCAGGTGCCATCAGGAGGTCCACTAGTAGGGCCAGAACTCCAGAAGTCCTCCCAGTGTTGCCCCCGCAAACACCAGGAATATAGAGCATCACTGCCGTGGATATAAGAACATTAGAGAAGCCATATTGGATATGGCCAATGGCACTGCTTTTTACTTGTGAGTATTGTGGCAACACAATCAAAGAAGGTTATTTGTGGACCATAGGTTGATTTTATAACTACTGGGCTAGTGATTGCACTAAAAAGGTTGTATGCGCTTATTTACCCTGTGCCTGGTTATCTTTCTTCCTTACAATTTACTTTATGGTCCGTATTGAATTTGTATTTTGTATATATTTTTGATTGTGTTTTTATGAATGTAACTATTTACCATCTAGCCACTTTTGTTTGACCTCTGAGGAAGGCCGATTCAGCCGAAACGCGTCAGGTCAATTTTTTTAGCCCTGGTTATGATTATGTTTTATGTATATTGGTTGTAATTGGGCCCCTATATATGTTTTAATTTGATATTATCAATAAATACATGTACCTCTTTTTATGAATAGGTTTTAATATTGGCCCTCCTTTCCACTAACCTTTGTTTGGTTTTGGATTTCTTTGTTAGGTTTAGTTTTTTTCCCTTTCTTGTTCCTGCTGGGTTCCCATGTGGTACCTGTGGGTGCCATCCCACCCACTGACACCTTTGTTGGTGCCCACCACAGGTTTTTGGAAAGTGGGTGGGACCGGGTCGGCCACTTGCCCAGCAGGACTTCTGATTGGCCACTGGAGATTCGATTGTCTGGACAGATTAAAATAATGATGTTTCACTGTTTCAGTTTCATTCTCACACTCTTAAGAACATAAGAACATAAGAGAAGCCAATGTTGGATCAGGCCAAAGGCCCATCCAGTCCAACACTCTGTATCACACAGTGGCCAGAAATACCAGTGCCATCAGGAGGTCCACCAGTGGGGCCAGGACGTTAGAAGCCCTCCCACAGTCTTCTTTCCCAGTGTATTTTTTAAAATTGTCACTCTTCTCCTGGGCACTCAGGCTTTCTTTGTGTGTCTGGCGCCGCCTCTTGGGGCAGCAGTTTTGTGGTTGGCTCCGCCTCCAATGGCAGCCATTTTGTGGTCGCACCCACTGCCCTGTGGCAGAACTCCAGAGGTGCCCACAGGCTCAAACAGAGGACCCCTGCCTTATACTTTATTGAGTCATGGAAAGGGAGAGGAATTCTGCCAGTGACAGAGAAATCTATTAAGGAGATGATGGCGCTGAGCCAACATTGTTAAAGTCGGAGCAAGAATAGCCCTGCCAGTAAAAAAGAAACTTCACCTTCATCTCTCCTTCATTGCAATAAAGCAATGATCCCTCGGCCAAACTCTGCATCCTCCTGGCAAATGTTTAATGGGTCTTGGTCTCAAGTCAAAAACCACATATGGAAATCTCGCAAGGCGAAGGTAATGGTCTCGTTTACCTCAGCCCATAAGTTTTGAAACTTTCTGAATTTTCAGGATCACCTCGAAAAAGGCTGTGGATTCCCTCCACCTTAATTTACAGGAAGACTTCTCTTTTTCCCCCCAGAGACAATTTTTTATTTTTATGGTACAACAATACCAACAACCATAACTCAGAAATCATTAAATACATAAACATTAGCGGGCGCATTATGCATGTACAATAACATTGTTACTAATTCAGTTTAGTAACTTTTCACAATTGCCTTTTTCAAGTACTAATATCTATATATTCGAGCGTGGTAATCGTACAACTCTCTACAATCAGAACTAATTTTTTCCCCCCACCATATTTGAAAATCTTTAAAGATGAAGACTTTTCAAACTCGCAGGAAACCATGGACAATGCTCCGCCCCCCCACCAATGCTCCCTCTAAGCTGTGGAGTCTTGTGAGCAAAAATTCGACTTTGCGAGCTGCTGGCATTAAAGTTGTGAGCCAGCGATTTGGCTGCTGCATCAATTAGTTTGCTCTGGAGCCATCCCTTCCTGAGCTAAGACAAAAATGTGTGAGCCAAAGGCTAAAAAACTGTGAGCTAGCTCACACTAACTCGACTTAGAGGGAACAGTGCCCCCCACCCTACCCTACAACAAGCTCTCTCCCGGGGGCTCCATTTTGCAACGCCAGCTTTTCAAGAATACTCTCATTCTGAATGTGGTAATCGGCATTGTGCAAACTGGCCAAGCGCAGCTGTGTGTTCTCGTTCTTACGGTCTTTACTGTAGGGATTCTCAAACATTCCTCGCTCAGTTCGATTTCAGACTTTTTTTTGCAGCCAAGCTCTCAAATGCACAGAATCAAGCTGTAGCAGACTTTCACAGCCAAGTTCCCCTCCTGTTCTCAAGTGCAAAGAATCAAGCTGTCACCTTTTAGGGCTGAGTGGGGGAAAACCAGGCCCATAGCTACAGTGGGGAATCTT
>NW_015172112.1:0-5026 GCF_001447785.1 Gekko japonicus
AGGAGAATACCTAGGCTGGTGGTACTTCTGAAACAAGCTTAGGACACACTTAGGTTGGACAGTGCAATGCACTCCCAGCTGCTTGCTCAATCAATCCTTTCCTTTTTTTCTACAGCAATCCAAGAGTTGTGATAAATGAATAACGAAAGACTAAACTAGCTTGTTAAAAATAAAATAAAAGATGGAACGTCTAGGTGAGAGTGGAACTTGTACACCAATGGGGGGGACTCCTAACCTTCTAAGATTCTAATATGTTGGCTACTCAAGAGTAAATACAGACTGAAGAATCTCCAGTTTCAGAAAAAGGAGTGGGGTGGAAATCTGAAGGAATATTTCTGCTTATGAATTGCTTTCGGTTTGGAGGCGAGGCAAGGGGAAAGCCTGCTGTAAAACCACTTTTAGAACAGCTGGGGATACAGCGAAAGGAAAGCAAGCTGGGAGCTGAACGGGTGAAGAGCAATGTGGAATGAGAAAGAAAACCTGATGGACATGCAAGGTGGAAGTGGGAGGAAATGCAGAATGAAATTTAAAATTTGACAGAGATGCACAGAGAAAGTAAGGGAAACCATTGGTGCTGAAAGGGCCAGAACCATTTTTTCCCTATGATCACACACAGAGAGAAAATGATTAACTGGAACAGAAAATGGTGTGTATATTTTCTGAGCTGCCTCACCAATTGTTACATCAGTGTGCAATATATACCCTATAACTAAGATAAAGAAGAATTGGTTTGTTATTGAAAGCCAGGATAGCTGGGCTGACTGTCGGTGTCTTCATCTCCTCTCTACATAGGTATCTTTGGAATGTAACTGCATAAACAATAATCCTCAAGAAAGGAAGGGAAGGAAACTTCACATTTTTCCCCACTTGGAGACCTAGAGTAGAAACTCACATGGCAACATTTGGCACAAAGGATTCAGGTGGAAAGAGCCTATTGTCCCTCCGATTAGGTGTGGCCTCCCTAGAGCTGGAGTCATTGAAAGTCCCCTGAACCCCAAAATGCCATTTGTTTTCAGATTTCAAGAACTTAAAATCTTTTTCTTTAATCAGAATTGAAGTTATTGTCAATCTGTTGTTTCCACTGATTTCCCTTAATGGCTGTGATCAGGAGGAAATGTTCTATTGGACATAGTCTCTTCAAATCAGAGCCATTTTGCCAAAAGGGTGTGTAGGGTAACTGGCCAAAAGAGTACGTAGGGTAATTGGCTGGCATCTCTTACTGCTGCTGCTCTGCTCTGTTAGGCCTATTAGTTCAGCCAAATTTAACACTGAATCATTACCATCATTAATCTAATGCATAAGGATGAGAAGGAGAGGGGAACTTAACCCGTGGACACAATTGCATACTGCAAAACCCCCAAGAACCACATTTATTAAGAATAGTTCACAAAGATATCAGCAATCAAAGCAGCAATGGAGTCCTCTTACTCATCAACAAAGAGAGGAGAATACCTAGGCTGGTGGTACTTCTTAGGACACACTTAGGTTGGACAAGCCTGAGGATGAATAAATTTTTTTACTACTTTGACATTTGTACCTGACCTCAGTAGGAGGACACTCACCAGTCCCCTCATAAACATTCAATAACCAATGAAGACAAAAAGAAGAAGGATTCACAGTCTAAAATGTATATTATGGCTAGGATGTTTTGGAACATTGTGGGCATGTTGTGAAATCACTGCCGGGGGGCGCAGCAAATGGATGTGATCTCACCGCAACATCTGGGAAGCGGCGCGCACCCATCCCTGGTCCGGCCCTTCAGGCCGAAAATCCGCTGGGAGGGGGAACACCCACAGAGCAGGACTTACCGGAAGTGCCGCATCAATCGCGGCCGTCGGATCGCCGGAGCACTTGTCTTCTGGGGCAATCGAGGCTCCCAGCCGAACTGCGTATGTGCACACATACGCAGCCGCGACCTCGTGCTCCCTTCCGTGGCTTTCTCTCTGGCATCTGATCATGCTGGGGAGCAACTGTGCGGCGGCTCACGGGCTCTTGTTATTCCGCCGCTGCGTGTCTCTTTTGGTGCAGCTTTCAAAAGCCGCACTTTGCTAGGGAAGTTCTGAAGATAGATGGAAAAAACTTTGAAATAAAAGAAAGAGAGGAGTTGGAATACAAATATGATTGGTGGAATTATAGACAGATTTATGATTTGTTTAAGACTGATAGAAAAAGGTATGGTTTCAGGGAAAAATAATGAATTGGAATGTGTTTGGGCGGAAGGAGGGAAAAAAAGATATCAAGGATATATAAAATTTTGTTAAAGTGGTATACAGAGGATGAACTTGTAAAAGGGCAAATGATTAAATGGGCGATAAACATGAATAAGGAAATTACTATGTCATCTTGGGAATATTTATGGAAAAGTTCAATGAGAATTTCAACTTGTAATAATTTGAGAGAAAATTGTTTTAAAATGATGTATAGATGGTACATGACCCCAAAAAAGATAGCAAATATTAATAATAGTATGTCTAACAAATGTTGGAAATGTAAAAATCATGAAGGCTCTTTTTATCATATGTGGTGGACTTGTGATAAAGCAGCGAGTTATTGGACACAGGTCCACACTGAGATACAGAAAATTCTGAAATCAACATTTAAGAAAGAACCAGAAATTTTACTTCTGGGTCTGAAAATGGAAGAAGTCAATGTGACAAAAAAGACATTGTTATGGTACTTACTGACAAATTTATACCAGTAACTCCCAACTTTAACATCCCAATATTTTAAAATACAAAGTGATCATGCAACTACATTTCTTCTGTTTTTTTCTGAATCTTTTAAACATCATTTCCAAAATATTTACGGAAATTGTGCCTACTCTGCAAGAGGTATCTCTCCTTAATAAAAGCGATTTGGGGTGGCACAGTTCTATTCACGCCACAATCAGTTGGCCACCTGAACTGCCATTCCAAAGGTGCTGCCTGCATTGGCTGGCTGTGTTGTGGGGTCCCGCCCACACAAGCCCCAGCCACCAGCTTGCCCTCAGTATGCATGGAGTTGCTGGACGGAATGCACAGTCCAGCAGCTGGACGCTTGGCTGAGCCCCTTCCTCCCACCCCCATGCCAGTCATTGTCAACCCCGGCAGACTTGGCGCCCAGCCTGCAAACAGACGGGGGCTGGTGCACCACTGGGACAAAGCTGTCGAGGCGGCCCGGAGGCTGCTGGATGCAGCAAGGCCCAGCGGTATGGGGAGGGTGTAGAGAGGGGGGGATGGGCCTCACTTTGCTCTGATACGACAGGCGCCCCATCCCCTTCACTGCTCGCAAGGTCATCAGTCCAAGCCTGCTCCTGCCACCGCCGGTGCAGCTGTCGTGGCCCGCCGAGGCCCGAGCCATGTAGGCAACCAGGCTGCGAGCGGGCGGGGGCTGGTGTGCCACCCGGCCAAAGACCCGTTAAGCCGGCCCAGAGGCCACCGCATGCAGCACAGCTCTGGGGTATGGGGGGGAGGTGGGTGGAAGGGCCTCACTTTGATCTGACGTGATGACGACCCGGCCCCTTCATCAGCCGTGGGTTCATCGGGATGAGCCTGGGCCTGCTGCCACCGTGGCTGTACTAGCCCGTCGAGGCTTGCCAGTGGTCAGTCTGCATGTGGAAGGGGGCTGGTACGCTGTTGGGGTGCACGGCCATCGAGGCGGCCCAGAAACCCCTGGCCACAGCCACCCAGGAAGTCAGTCACCGCCCACCAACCCCTGGGTCTGCGGGGGGGGGGAAAGAAAGCGTGGGATGGGGGGGCCTGTCTTTCTAGCACTTGTTGTCTTCTCCCTACAATGGGCTTCCCTCCTAGTTCTTATATATTTGGCTTATGGTGGAAACATGTGGGCACAGATTACTAAACCTTATATTCTGATCCTAAGAGGGAAATGATAGTTATTTTTAATTCTGCCCAAGTGGATTTGTTCATATCCAGGATCTCGTACTACAATAAAAAAGTTTCCAGGATCCTAAAAGGAAAAAAAAAAGTATTCTTCCATATTGATATTCTGAGGTTTAGAGGTTTTTGAGATTTAGATTTAAATAGGTTTTTGTATTAATTTAAGTCTACTAGTTAATGGCTTCCATTTAAAAACCCACACTACCGGCTAGGTTCATTGGAGGACAGAGAACAGCTACCACAAGCTACTACTTAACCTTATGAGGGGAAGATGCTCCTATACTCACAGTTGTCATTTGTGAATAAAAAGCAAAGGGTATTTGCACAGATGTGAACATGTAGTGTGGTGTTTTTCAATAACCAAGACTGCTATTTAGCTTTCTGCATAACTCGAGTAGTTAGTGCATGCTTGGAATGCATGGGGTTTCTCACATTGTAATACTTGAGATAAATTAGACTATGAGACTGTAACTAACCTAAGGTTGCTAAGTGAACTGTATGGCTATTTATTCTTTTAGTACATTTTCATCTGACCCTTCCTCTAAGGAGCTTAGGGAGCTGTACAAGGTTCTGTACCCTTCCATTTTACTCTCACAGCAACCCTTCCACGAGGCAGGATAGAGTGAGAGTGACTGGCTGAAGGCCACCCAGAAAACCTTATGACACAGTGGGGATTTGAGCCTGGAACTCCCAGTTCCTAGTCAGACACTTAGACTGCTACACCACCATGGCTCTCAGGAAGCATCTGAACCTAGATCTCCTGGTCCAGCTGCCATATATTATCAACAGATGTGCTGGTCTTATTTATTGTAAAATTATGTTTAAAAAGTTTGAAATTGCTTTTCTGCCCTCACAGGGGCCACCAAGGTTGAAATGTCATGGGCCATTAACAAAGGGTATGAACAGTATTTATTGCATATAGCCAAAGGTCATTACAATCAGACACCAAGAGCACAAAATATAAGAAATAACACTAAAATAAATGTACATATGAGCTCCACATGGAGTCCAATGTAAGTGGTGGTCACCTGACCTTTTGAAGGGGGAAAGGTTGTACTGAAGGATGTACGCAGAATACACTGTGTGGTGACCACATGCACACTTTTGCTCAGAAGGGAAGTCACTCCTCCTCCTCCTCCTCCTCCTCCTCC
>NW_015172112.1:5053-18328 GCF_001447785.1 Gekko japonicus
CCTCCTCCTCCTCCTCCTCCTCCTCTTCTTCTTCTTCTTCATCATCATCATCATCATTATCATCATCATCAGAGGGCCAGCACTCTATGCACCACATATTTTGGTGGTAATCTTATTACAACAGTCTTTATAACTTCACCCGCTTGGGACACTAAAACAAATCTCACTAAAGATCTAGCTCAAGTTCCTGAAGCCCCTTTAAAACACAATGTGTTTGCTGTGTGTTTCAGACAAATAAAATGGCCAGATACAATTTTGTTGAGGTTTGTGTAATGGTTTCATAACCTTTGGGAAATCTGCCAACATGGGATTCATTTAGATATTTTAGCATTTTCCCATTTCAGATTTTTTTTGTCTCTCTCTCTCTCTCTCTCCGTGATGAACTTTATTGTACATTAAGCTAGAAGACTTTGTTGAAGGGTTGTAACACAGTGCAAACTTTTAATACTGTGTGCAGTAATTTTATATAGTGCTACTGTTTTAATGAAAACTGTAGCCTGGAGGTATGTACCAAAATAAATGCAAATATCTAGTACCAAAATATCACTGTACATTTTACATGCACACACTTTTCACTGCACAATGCCTCAGGCACAGTCTTCTTTATTTGTTCTCAGATAATGGGATCTCCAGGTTACCACACACATTATGCCCGCTACATGGCTGGCTCACCAAATGGAGACAGCTGCTTTAAATGGTTCATGTGCAGTGAAATATGAACTTCAGGTGCAAACTGGGATTCTCATAGATACTCCCAGTGAGTTTTCAGCAAGTGACAGAAGTAGTCTATACAGTCCTCCTGCCTGAGATTCTCTGCCTATAGAGATTGAACTGGCTAATCCATAGTTTATGAAATACCATTGAGTTAGAATGCCTTCATTCATTATAGGAGTAGGAAGGCCAAAATTCCACTTCTCTTAAACTTTGAATTGTACCCAGATATGCCTTAATTCTTAAAATATATATCTATCACTTTTCTGACAGTCACTCAAAGCTGTTTCTGGATACACAGTTAATACCATAAATATTAAACCCAACAACAGAAGATTCAAACAAACAGTACAACTGCAAGGTAATTTCCAGAGACCCTTTAAATAGTTCAGCCACCTCTCTCTCTCTCTCTCTCCCCCCCCCCAAGATCACCAGAGATGACACTTCCTATACATCTCTAGGCAGCCATTCCAAAGGACTGGGACAGCTACAGAAAAAACACAAGTAGAGGCTGAAGCTGTCCTAACTTCCCTTGGTGTTGGGACTGTAAGTAATGCCTGTAGTATTAAACACAGCACTCTTGAGGGTTCCTAGCAGGAGCTGTGGTCCAACAAGTATGTAGGTCCTAGGCCAGTAAAAGCCTTAAAGGTTTAAACCACAACTGAACTGAACTCAAAACCAACTGACAGTCGATATAAGTGTTTCAAGATCTAGATAATATGGTCCAATTTACTAGGTCCGATCAGCAACCAGTCAGCATGTGTAAAATATGGATGATATTGATTTCCACAAGATTACATGTTCAGTTTAGGCATCCTCATTTCAATGTAGTTTCTCTCTTCTCTTAGATTCACACAGCAGAGACAGGAGCATTTAAAACAACATCTGTTTATTAGCAAGAAGACAGAGGGATGGGAGCAACTGGTTTCATAACCGGGGAGCTCATACAGTCTACAGTTCTAACTAAGAAGCAGAACCCAGCAGGGACTCCACTCCATGAGACTAAACTCACACAGATATCGGTAGGGGAAGCAGACTGTTCCACTGTGACATAGTAAAGATACTATACACCCTGGTGTGACTCAAAACCATAAGCCTCTCTACTTTTTGTTTCCTTGTGCCAAAGTTTCCTCATAAATGCCTGCTTCGGCAGGGAGGGCGGGGTATAAATTGAACAAATAAATAAATACACTCCCCCCCCCCAATTTGTGTCTCAATAAGTCAGCATTAGCCACGCGATCCACACTATTAATCTAAATGACGTAAATGTGAATACTGTATAAATTACAGGGAAAGACTAAAAAGAAATAAATACCAGCAGTGAGAATGGGTGGACTGAAATGGTTCACAATTTCAGCATACCTGGGGAGGGGGACCCCTCAGGAAAGGACTTTTTCTGCCAGAATGAATACGGGTGGCACAAATCAGCCTTTCCCATCCAGTCAGCACTTTCCCTCTCAGAACTGATGGAGGAAACATATATAAGCAGCTTCATCCAAGCAATATTTATACTCAGTGCTCAGTGGCACAGGCTAAGTATATGGGTATAAAGGAGAAACATGACTATGCTTCAGGCTGTGATCAGACGTGATGTTTGATCTGGTGTCGCTGCGGTTCCCTTCTGGATTTAAAATGCATGTCCAGACAGCAACATCTGTCTTCCATTCCCCAGTTGTGGGCACCCCATTCTTACCTTTTTTGAGCCAGAGTTATTTGGCACCGGGGAAAGTCCGGCCCTTCCTGGTACATGTGGTTTCACCCTACATTTCCAAATATCTGATCAATCCATCCTTCTCTCAAGCTGCTTGGGAAGTTTGAATGTTCCCTTCCAGTTTGGGGCTTTTTAAAAAAAGGCAGTTAGCGAGGTGCACATAACTGATTGATTGATTTATTAAATTTCTACCCCACCCTCCCAGCTGAGGCCTGACAGTATATTGTAGTATATCTGGGCAAGATGACAGCCAGGTATGATTGAGTTAGATCATACTGATCTATGGTGACAGGTTAAACTGTCATGTGACAGTGTCACCAGGTACCGATTGCAACTAGGTTGCATTAGCTTAATTAATGGTCACCATGAGTCAGCACTAGACTCTGATTGGTGCCTGTTTGTATATAAAGAGAACAGTCCTGATGTAAATGTGCACACTTGTGAATGCGTTTACTGGCGAAGCGCTTTGCTGGACAGTCTCAGGATTTGGAGATTGCAAAGTGAATTGGACTGACTGTAAATATTCTGTAAATAAAACCACTGTATATAGCTTCAAACAGCAACCTGAAACTCTTACTATTCGGACGCTTCAACTACGCCATCAAGGCCGGCTCATATTTAAATATCTCTCCCACACACACACACAGAGGAGCTTCTCAAAATTGTATTTTCTTTTTTAAAAACTTCCAAAGAAAGATGCCTGTGTATTTTTTTTCTGTGCTTCCTAGCCACGGGGTGGGGAAGGGATTAATTGAAAAGATGAGTTTTTTCAGAGAGGGAGGGGAGGATGGAGGCAGTCTGAGAAGGATACACATGACTCCAGCTTCGCTCCAAGCTTTTAAATAAAAATGCCAGCAGCACACAGGACACAGGATGAGGCTTCTCTCTTCTCCCCCCCCCCCCGGCTTTGGAACATTTGAAACAGTGAATTTATCAAAAGCACAGTTTCAAAAATACTTCCTTCACACTGAACTACATATCCCAGCAGCCTCCTCCAGCAATCCCATTGACCACCAGCTGCTGCCATTCTGCCAGGAGTTTGAAGCACTGCTTCCCATAAGCACTTATGTGCATACTCAAACGACAAATAGTTAAAAAAAACCTGCCCGGCTGCCCCACTCCTTGGCTGCCATGTCTGATCACTTAATGACAGGGTGATAGCAAATTAAAGCAGGTTAAGAGGGGAGGTCTGATCAAAATTCCCCATTACAAAAAACCCTGGATCAATTAGAAGTGGGGCCACACCAGATCAAACTGCATGTCTGACCGCAACCTTAATCTACCTGTTGATTTAACTGGAAAATAATGTCTTAGAAATAAGAGGGAATATCCAAATTGATTAGTAGGGCTCATTGTTTAGCCATACAGAAAGAGCCAATGTAGTTGGTGAGTACTATTGTAGAAAAGTTTGATAACGTAGTAGAAAATGAATAATTGAAAACATTTGAAAAAGGCTTTTAATGCTCTTATATTTCTAGGTGTTCTTTTTTAAATTTCAAGTTTCAAAGCCTTGCGTCCTGGAAGCTCAGAAGTCAATATTTCCTCCTAGCCTGTTCTTCATGATAACCCTAGGGAGCACTTATGGGAAGTCACAAAGAGCAAATATAGCAGAGCATGTTCATGAGGATCTCTGATTCCATGTATGAATTTTATTTCTCATTCTGCTGGTGAATAAAATCCTGTTCTGAGACACGACATAAAAATACATGAGATCCTTGGGGCATTCAGTGGTTATATATTACAGCAACCACCATCATAAAGTAATAACTGGAAAAGGGGGGGGGAATCTGATTTTTTTAAAAAAATAAATGCTTCACTTCAGCATTTAAATGAAAGCTTTATTAATGGATAAATAGAATTGCAGACCTTTGGCAATTATTCTTTTCTATGCCTGTGAGAGGGCATTTCTTGAGCAACATATGCGTATTTACCAAACACTTCTTCTACTGAGGTGCGAAAGTCTAGTTCAGCATGAAAAATGTTTGTCTAAATACAAAGCATATCACAATAGTGACATCTGACCCAGACAGACTGTTGAATCTGTATGTGTCACACCAAATGCAAATACAGAATAGGGAACATTTCCTGCCAGCCTGTACAGCTGGTTTGTTAATTTAACACTTGAAGAAATATATTCTAAATGGGAAGCAGTTTGTTGTACCGAAAGCTAAAGGGAGCTCTGCTCTGATATTAGTGTCATCCCCAAATAAAATCAGGCTGTGCTTAGTGCCTCTACTTTATAAAAAAATTCAAAGCTAGCAAAATTGTGATTAGTTTTTAAAGCCTGTGTATGCTTGAAGCAGGTTAATCTTTTGACATAGTTTGGAGATAACTGTGCTCCCTGCCGAATGGAAGTGGATTATTCTAACATACTTTTTTTTTTTTGCAAAGACTGGCTTACTGATTGGGGTGGGAAGGAGGAAGAAGCTTTAACAAGTCTGACCACACTGCCAACATCATAGGGAAGTAGCTGCATATGGACTCTGTATGCTGATTCATTCCCACCATGAATGTAACATTGACCACCATGTCTTTGTGGAGCCTGGCATGCAGACTTTTCATTCTAGCATCACCCAAATCCTGGAAGACATAATGCTGGCATAAGGGAAATTTCTGTTCCCTTAATAATATAGTGTCTGATATGACAAGGCATGGCCAGTGTATCGTTATGTTACCACATGGAGGCTATTTCCACCTGTCTCCCTGTTGTTCTGGTAACAAGTACTCTAAGACAGTGGTCTTCAGCCTTTGCAGACCTGGGACCCACTGAGCATGGATTCACTGCACTGCAGGCATGTGGCATGAAGTGACCTGATGTTATGGTCATTCACAGGAGGTGGAGGAGCCAGAATTATGACCTAACCAGCATTAAGGCTGGTGTTGCAGGCAGCAAAACAAAAGAGCTGGGGGCAGGAAACACAAAGAATGCACCTGGAGATCTATAATGAGGAACAGCCAGTAGTCAAAGTCATGGAGGAATCCAGCCCCTCGGCTCCCAGGGCCCCCGAGACCGAACCCATCGCTACCCCGGAGCCCCGACGCTCGACGCGCCCCAAGAAGCCACCCGCCTACTTGAAGGACTTCGTCTGTGGGTGCCTTCTGAACCAAGGGGGGAGGGGTGTTATGTATTCAGCCTGACATGCCCGGACTTGCCCGGGCTGGCCAGGCACAACTCTTCAATAGCTTCATGTCCAAAGACAATGGGTCCGTAGGATCCTAGCCGGCCCAATCAAAGGGCCGGCTTCTCAGCCGGGAGACCAATGGTCGCCCGGTTACTGTAAATAGCCTATCGGGAGTAGGGGGTGTGTTTAGGTGTACTTGGTGGCGGGTTTTCTGAACCTATATAACCAGCCTGCGAGCTGGTCCCTTCGTCTTTGTCCTGAACTAAATAAAGGTATGCTTAGCTGAAATCGCTCTCCGTCTGCATACTTTTCAAGATCTATAATGAGGAACAGCCAGTAGTCAAAGTCATGGAGGAATCCCATCCCCCACTTAGTGACTTCACATCACTGTCCTGCTGCTCCATTCAGTATGCATGCAAAGGGACACAGGAAGTTTGATGTCCTCTCTCTGCACATACACACTAGCAGCACTTTTTTTTTTGCAAAAAGCAACAAAGATGGTAGCACTGCAGGGGACTTGCAACGTAGCCAATAGCAATTTGTGATCCACCTAAGGACCCTGAACCATAGTTTGAAGACCACTGATCTAAAACGTCACTATGTTTTGAAAAATCCGAGTTGGGAGATCTGTATAGTTCTTGCTTGAATTGACAACATTGAGCACACACCAAAACTGCTGCAACAGGTGGTGATGAAAGGCATAAGAAAAACAGCCATAATAGATTAACCACCAGAATTCTTATCACCTACCGTCATTTCTGCCCTGACATTGATGGCCCAAGCCTGCCCAATCTCATGAGATCTTGGAAGGAAGCTAAGTAGAGTTGGCCCTGGCTAATATTTGGAGGGGAGGCCACCAAGGAAGTCCAGGGTTGTTATGCAGAGCCGGGCAATGGCAAGCTACCTCTGTTTGCCTCTTGCCTTGAAAACCCTACAGGATTGCCATAAGTCACCTGTGATTTGATGGCACTTCCCACCACCTCCGGTGCAATACTGCTCAATGGAGCTAGTTCATCACATTTGTATCCAGCAATTGAACCTAAGGTTGCCAACCTCCAGGTGGGGCCTGGGGACCTCCCGCTTTCACAACTGATTTCCAGCTGACAGAGATCAACTCCCCTGGAGAAAATGGCTGCTCTGAAGGGTGGACTCTATGGCATTGTACCATGCTGAAGCCCCTCCCCTCCCCAAACCCCACCCTCTCTCGGCTCCACCCCCAAAGTCTCCAGATATTTTCCAACCTAGACCTGGCAACCCTAATTGAACCTATATGTGTGAATCAGCTCCATACAATCCACAAGAGGTTTGTATGAAACATGAATGGAATCACATATGTTTAAGAAAAGCAGCATCCTTCCCACAGAGAGTCTTTCATGTGTCCTTGCAGTTTCTGGCAACTTCTCTTCCTCTCCTGGTGGCAGTTATAGCCTTTCTATCTCTTTGCCACTGATTAAAGAAATAAATTAGATGCTATGAAACCAAGACGTTAAGCTGAAAACCAGATAAACAATTGCTTTCCAGAGCGACCTTCTGAATAGGAAAATAGTTTCTGAACATTATGTCATTTTCATGCTGGAGCACCATGTTCTTATTAATAGGCACCCAATAACGCATGGGTGAATGTGAATAGAAAAGAGAAATCTGAAAACTAAGTATAAAATTGTTTTACTGATGTTAATAAAGCACACATTTGGAGACCAATATCCTCAAGCTATTTGTTTAAACAAACACTGAGTTTAGCAGTACTGTGCCATAACATGATACTTCAGATTAAACTTTTGCATCTCAAGTGACCTTTCTAGCAATTTTACAGTACATAAATTCTTTACAATAGTGCTCCGTAGAATAGTCTTAATAAATCTTGATGGTGCCATAATAGCACGTCGCTGAAATGGCATTCCAGTGCTAGCAAACCAAAGTGTGGGAATCATTCCCTTATCCCATGTGGAGAACGTCTTTGCTTGGCATAAAAAAAATATTGGAGACTTTTCATAAAGGAGTTTTATCGGTGCAGGGAGACCTGTTACAAATTATTGTCACTAGGAAAGGAGGATGGAGACAGAAATATAAAATGCTTGTTTTGCATCATAGTAACCTTGTGCTTCCCTTTTGGAAAGCCATTTTCAAAATGGATCATTCTCTGGAAGGACACCTAAATGACTTAGTTCACCAGAATATAGTCCACAGTCACCGAGTTCACCTATCCATGGGGTCTGGTGATGGGAATCCGACAGGGAGGCACTTTGCACAACAAAAAGTCCACAATCATAGAGTTCATGTTTCTATAGGGTGGGGCTTTGAAGAAGAAGAGTTTGGATTTATACCCCACCCTTGGCTACCCAAAGGAGTCTCAGAGCAGTTTACAATCTCCTTTCCCTTCACCTCCCCACAACAGATGCCCTGTGAGGTAGGTGGGGCTGAGAGAGCTCTGTCTCATGAGAGAACAGCTCTGAAACAACTTGTAACTGTCACACCAGCAGCTGCATGTGAAAGAGTGGGGAATCAAACCCGGTTCTCCTAGATAGGAGTCGGTGTTCCTAACCACTACACCAAACTGGCTGTCTTTGGTGAAGGAAATCTGACAGATAGGCACTTTGCACCACACAAAGGACTAAGCACAAACAAGCAAAGGAGAAAACAAACATTGCTGTAGTATATGTGTAACACTGCTCAGAATCTGTAAGGGTACTCCATCTCAGGACACAGTCACCAAAGGGAAGACTCTGCTTCCCAAACTAGGGGAAAGGGGTTCAAAGACAAGTGCACCCCACACGGGTCAATAAGGAAAGAGGAGTTTGCATATTGTGACTGTGCCAACTGTTACTCCCTGCCCTTTGCCACATGTACCTTCTCTATACCTCAACAAGTGTGCCTTCCACAACTTTTGCTAGCTGCATGCACATACAGTGCAAAAAAGGGTAGGGGCTAGACTACATCACCATGCTATGAGCATGATACCATGGTGCTATATCCCCCTCCTCTAAAAATGAGGGGGGGAGGTCACAGGAAGCATAGCTACAGATTACCAGCCACTCCAGTGCAATAGATACAGCTGTCTGTCTCATGGACATGAAGTATAGAGATAGCTCTACTGGTTATCCTTTGGTCAGTCAGTACAGCTTGCACCGAGGAGCCTTCATAAAATAATATATCTAATTCTGAACCAGGCCATAGAGTGTGGATCAAAAAAATCCATGAAATAGGGCCAGGGACAGGCAAGAGAGATGTCTCTGCAAGTTTGTAGAAAAATGTGAAATCTGAAAAACTCAAATATTGAGGGATTAAAAATCCCCCCAAATAATAGAAACAACACCTCATCACCTACAGCTTTAAAGAAATAATACCCACTGAGACTGTTCTAAGATCTCAAGGCCATCTTGGGGTTGCTAGGAAAACAAAACAATATTGCCCAGCCTTATAATATGACTTGGTAAAGCAAAGCTGTGGGCAGAGCAGGGGTGGATATGTAGGCCAAAACAGCCCTGGAAAAGGTCCTGTCCCCCTCTTGTCATCTCTCCTGATGGAGGAGGACTTGCCAGAGACAGTCCCAGCAGCACCACCAGGAACTTCCACTGTGCAACTTGGCCCAGTCCAGAGGCCATCAAGCAACTTGACCTAGTGTTGATGGCCACTGCACAACTTGGCCAGACTTTTCCTGGGAAAAGACTGGTAGAGGTAGAGCTCTAGGGAAAGCTGAAGACTGTGGTCAGATAAATGTAGTTTGGCGGGGAAGGAATAAAGGAAGCAAGAAAAGGGAAGAGGCTACAGGGGCTGTCAGGGAAATAGTTGGGCGAGTGAGATAGAAGGGGGGGAATGAGATGCCCACCACAACTCCTTGAGCATCCCCTGTTGGACATTATCTTCATTGCTCTATATATACCTGTATTCAATATATACCCTCCCATAGATCGCTGTTTTGTTGCAGCAAGGGAGCTTGTGTGGTTCGATGAGGCTGTGAGCTATACCATGGAGGGCCACCCAGGATGGACAGGCCACAGCAGAGAACTCAGACAAAATGTGATCCACTTCTATCAGCAAGCACAGGTTGGATGGTGATATTGGGCACAGGGTCTTAGATTGTTAAGTGAAGCTCCTTACTTGAAGGCCGGGTGGAAGAGCTCTGTTTAAAGGTAAGCACCAGAACCTTGTAATGAATTTGGTACGCTATAGGCAGCCAGTGTAGTGCTTTTAGTGCAGGCTGGATGTGCTCCCGCATGGGGAGAACCAACAACAGCCTCGCCACCACATTGTGCACCAGCTGAAGCTTCCAGATTTGGGTCAAGGTTAGACCCATATAGAGAGCATTACAGTAGTCTAGTCTTGAGGTGACCATCACATGTATCACTGTCACCAAATCGTTGCGTTTGAGGAAGGGGACAAACTCTCTAATCAGCTGAAGATTGTAACTTTTCCCTCCATTGTTTTAGCAAAACCATGTTGAAACAGAAATTCCCCTCTGCATTGCATGCTGCTTTCACTTTCTTTGATCATTGGATTTTATGGTACCCTCTGCATGCTACTTTCACTTTCTTTGATCATCAGATTTTATGGAACCTTCTGCATAGATTTATGGCCACTCAGGGGTAACTTTGCAGTCAGTACAGTGTTGGCAGTAAAGCATATTTGAATATGGTTCTAAGCTGTACCTTCTCCTCAGAGTTGAGAAAATATGGAGCGAATGCCAGATGTAGAACCAGCCAGGAAAACAAACAAGAAGAAGGACACAGAGGAAACCACCTGTCCACCTTACTAGCTCTACTGCCCTCTCTGGAGTACTGGTGTGCTGGTACAAAAAGACCTTCTACAGTCTTTCTCCTCTAACAGTCAGGCTGCCCATATAAGTGCCCCTTCTATGAGATGAAGGTATACAGATATACAAATCTATTCAAAGACTTAAAACAAGCAAGCATTAATAGTCTTTAATTGTTTGAAACTGTGATAAATTCTTAATGCAAACAGACAGATTTGTAGGAGCATATGGTATCAACAAATGAATCCAAGTATTGTGGCACAGGGAGTTTTTTTTTTTTTTTAAAATCTCATTACATTCTGGGAGACAACTAACTGTGGAATTTTTTACCGTCTGACACTTCGCAGCTATCTTCCTAACAGCAAAATGAATGTTACCTTTTTGGGGGAAATGCACATTCTGGCTGTTTTCTTACATTTCCAAGTGATTACTGTTTGTTTTGAGATTCGAGAGCTTTCTTACAAATTGACTGGTGGGAGACATGTGGAAACCTCTGGAGGGATTTTGGTTTGCTGGCCGTATTATTTTGCAACAAGAGGTAAACAATTTGGCTTCACCAGCAAACAGCTTCTAGGAAAGTGCACTGGGAACTTAACTGATCAAAATCTGAGCAAATGCTCTCTGCTCATTAACCTTGGAAATATTGTTTACTTAGCTATTTGTAAGATTCACGTGCCTCCCTTTTGTACTCAGGATGCCCTACAAAGGGAATAAAATAATAACATCAAAAAAATTAAAGCATGAAAGCAATAAAAATAGAATAACAAAAAAATGAAACAGACAACTATAAAACAGCAGCTGCATATTCAAATTTACCTCTTCATTAGTGGTGTGCATTCTGGAATTCCTCAGATGAAAATATACACAAAAATCACTGTTTGGGGTCATTACTGTGACTTTCTGGAATAGCTACACAATTCTGGGATTCTTAGGCATTATGAAAACTAGGTGGTTTTTCCACGTCCAGGTGTTTACATCATCATCGGCAGGCATCTTGTTTCTCTGATTCTCTGAACTTCCCAGGCAGTGGCCTGGGGAAGGCAGCTCTGGGCACAGGACCTGGCAGGCTGTGAGTCTGGACGGCTCCTTCTCTTCCCCTTCCTCCCTTGTGGGAGCAAAGTAGAATGCCTTGTTTAATTCCCCCTAGAATTGGACTCATTGAGCCAATTCACTTGAAACTTGGGTGGGGGAGTCAAAGAATCATAGAGTTGGAAGGGAGCTCCAGGGTCATCTAGTCCAACCCCTGCACCAAAAATCACTGTTTGGGGTCATTACTGTTTGGGGTCATCCACTTAGTTCTGGAATAGCTACACAATTCTGGGGTTCTTAGGCATTATGAAAACTATGTGGTTTTTCCACGTCCGGGTGTTTACATCATCATCGGCAGGCATCTTGTTTCTCTGATTCTCTGAATTTCCCAGGCAGTGGCCTGGGGAAGGCAGCTCTGGGCAGAGGACCTGGCAGGCTGTGAGTCTGTCCGGCTCCTTCTCTTCCCCTTTCTCCCTTGTGGGAGCAAAGTAGGACACCTTGTTTAATTCTCCCTAGAATTGGACTCATTGAGCCAATTCACTTGAAACTTGGGTGGGGGAGTCAAAGAATCATAGATTGGGAAGGGAGCTCCAGGGTCATCTAGTCCAACCCCTGCACAATGCAGGAAATTTAGAAATACCTCCCCCCCAAACACCCAGTGACTCCTGCTCCACACCCCGAAGATGGCAAAAATCTCCAGGGCCCCTGGCCAAACTGGCCTGGAGAAAAAATTGCTTCCTGACCCCCAAAGTGGCGATCAGCATTTCCCTGGGCGTGTAAGGAAGGGCCATGAGAACTAAGCATTGATGCAACCCTTCCTGCCCTTCACTCTCATGACCTGCCTAAGTCTTTAGTGTACAGGCAGCACTAGCTCCCCTGCAATTTTTTGCTGTCATTTTGTTGAAAAACAGCCACTCCAGCCACCCCAAGTCCCGCCCCTCGAAATAATGGCACCCAAATAAGTCTGGAATCCTGAATAAACAAACCTTTATCCCGAAATGGTACCAGCAGACCTGAATACCATTAAATGTCAGTATTTATGCTCTTCCCTAAACCCAAGACTGAAAAATAACATTTTTCCCCCAGGTGTACGTTCATATTCTTCAGCATGAGAAATGTGAATACAGGTACTACCAAATCATCTCTGTTGATGCACAACAAACAAATAAAATAACCCTTTACAGATTGCATACTCGTTTGATTTTTTTAAAACTACATTATTTCTTGCTTGCACTATTCCACTAGTCCATGGAGGAGCTGTAATATGTACAGAGCTCCCTAAATCCAGTAGGCTTTTCCATTTGTTTTTGCTGAGTGTGGGAGATGAAAGTCAGTTGTGTGTGCCTGGAACTGCTCTAACCATTGAAATGAATAAGAAAACCAGCTGCATGGGAGCTCCTGTAGACGCTAACCATTGAAATGAATAAGAAAACCAGCCGCATGGGAGTTCCTGCAGGTGCATCACAGCACTCGTGGAACACTGGGAAAGTATGTTTGAGGTTGGGGTGATGTGAGTAGTACATAATAATTTTTATTCCAGAAAGATGGATCTATGCATTGGTTTCATGGTGAGTGATGACAGTTGCCGCCTTCCTTGGCAGGTAATAATTAGTAGTTAATCTTTGAAAGCAATGGCTGTCTTGCTCCTGCCTAACAGATGAAAGTAACAAAATGATACTTTTAAAGACTTCTTTATTGTAGCTGAAGGACAGCAACAGGGCATCTCTCTGTGTAACTGCCATGTTCTTGAAAGGGTTTTCATGTCTTTATGTCTTCCAAACTCAACAAGTAGCAATTTTCATTCCATATATGTCCTTCGTTTTGTACGCTGATATTGTAGCTTCTTCATCACAGCTTGCTAGTGTTTCTTTTCTTCCTTTTGACCTATAATCCCAAAGTAAAAATGCTATCCTCAGTCATAAATCCCCTGAGGAAATGGTTCCATGTCTTCC
>NW_015172112.1:18381-23598 GCF_001447785.1 Gekko japonicus
CCAAGAGCATCATTTCTGAAATAATATTTCTGATTGCATGCAGAAAAGAATTTTCAATTGGCACTTACTTGAATGTCAGCATATGCTAATTTGGTGAATCAAGGGGAATAATAATATAGTCGTCGTAATTTTGGGTCCCTTATGAAGTCATTATGAAGGTGGGCACTGCTCACAAATCAGTCACTGCTTCCATTAGAAGTCAAGAGGAGGAGATTTATCCTCCATTAGGGAGAATCTTATTAGATAGAAAGTAAACATTACCCATTCTTGTTTTAATGGGCATTCTGATCACTGATGGCTCTAGTTCAAAGGTACGACTGTCAGTCACAAACAAAACCAGCCTTGGGTTCAACATAGGGTTGCCAAGTCCTTACCCTCTGTATACCGGAGGAGTTCAGTGCTGCTCTGTGAGGCCATGCGCGCACAAAGCGCGTGCGCGCCGCAATTACATCACCCGGAAGTGACGCAACCACGTCGGGCACACCAGGGGTGGGGCCACAATCATCTGAGGGAAAGCGATAGAGTTTTCCCTTGGATGACCGCGGCCCCGCCCCCAACGTGCCCAACGCGACTGCGTCACTTCCGGGTGACGTGCTGACACTGGGCTCATTGTGTGCTTTGGGGGTGTGGTTCCCCCTGGGGCCCGGTCCGCCAGTGGTGGGTAATGGGCCTCTCGGGCAGGGTTTTCCCCGCCCCCCAGGGGAACTTGGCAAGCCTAGTTCAACAGAATATGGCCCTTAGCAGACAGGAGCCCTGTGGCTGCTTAGGATGGAAGACCTCCTTTGCCTCAATCAAAAGGAAGAATGTCACGGCAGGACCAGGGGGCGTGACACAGCAAGCAAAAGTCCAGGAACAGTCCGAGGTCAAGCCGGGCAAACCAGGTAGCAAGGTTCAAGCAGGTTTAAATCACAGTCCAAAAGCAGGGTCAGACATACCAAAGTTTCAAGTCCATAAATCACAACAATACCAGAGGAATCAGAGATGAACGCAGGGTCAACAAAGCCGAAGGTCAAAAGCCAAGGATCAAGCCGAGAAGAATTCCACAAGGTCTGGAGCAGAGATGCAAGGATTCAGGTCCTGAACAAACGACGTTGCCAGCACAAATGACTGCTGGCAACAGACTTGCATATATACAGTGCTAGCTAATCAACTCATTAGCTAGCCAGGAGTGAGGACAGGATCCTGTCAGTAATCAGGGCTAAGAGATCTTCTGGCACGCATGCGTGCATTCTGCCTTCGCTCTCTCAGCTGTTGTCTTCTTACATTCCTGAGCCTGGTTACAGGTGGAGGCGAGTCTGATGATGAATTACTGGGCTGCAGCAGAGACTGATCCCTTGCAGGTGTTCCCTGGGAGGCTCTATCCTCCTCACCACTTAGATAGCTTTCAGCTACAGGATCCAGTCTTTGCCTTTCTGCTGCAGTACTGTCCTCAGGAGCCTGTTCAGGGTCCTCAGGAGCCTGTTCAGGGGCATCAGCAAAGGCAGGCATGACATCAGCAGGGGCAGGCATGACAAAAAGGGAGTCTGTGACAGCTGCTGCCCCTTTGCCGGAATGGTGGTCAACTCACACTGCACTGATTAGCAACAGACAGTACAGAGACTAGACGGCAGCGACGGGTTATCCGCGGATCTCACCTTTGGACCCGCAGAGAGCCATGGTGAGGGGGCTGTTGCTCTTATCCAGCTCTCGGAGACAGGCGCTGCCGGCGTGGTCTCGGATCACGGACAGCTCTTTCAGGATCAGCTTCACCAGCATGTGCTGCTGCATAGTGAGGCAGCTGGCCTCTTATTCTGCCAGGCTGAGTCTATCTCCTTACTAAATATCACTTCTCGGCAGTGACAGACCGGGCTCTGGCCAAATTGGGGTTGTCTGGAGTCCACTTCAGGATGCATTCCTTCAAGATTGGTGCAGTCTCTATGGCAGTAGCCATGGGTTATCCAGGCCCAGCCATACAGAAGGTGGGGAGATGGTTTTAGTTTGTGTACTGAGTGTACATATGGCCATTGGTACCCATGTAGACATTGTTTTTTCCCCCTTACTGTTTTGTTGTTTGCTGTTTCTAGGTTCTGTTGTTCCTCAGGGGAAGACTAAGTTCCTGATCACTGGCTACAGTATGGTCTTCTGGGCAGCCCACCAGGCAGTGTATGCTGATCGGGCCTCAACTGGGCCTCAGTGCATGGGCCACAGTTGAGTGGAAGGATCAACGTGGCTTTTGTTGGACAGGGCTTTTGTCCTTGCTATTTGAGGGGAGGAGTGGTCCTCCACCTGCCATCCTGGTCATTCACTTGAGTGGGAATGACCTAGGCATGGTCAAGGGCAAGGCCTTTATTTTGCAGGCCACCGCTGATATGAATGTTATACAGGCACAATGGCCTGGTGTCTTTTTGGTCTGGTCAGCCATTCTCCCTCGGTGGGTCTGGAGGGGAGACAGGCTGACAGAGAGTTGCAAAAGGCTATGGAGGGGGGCCTGGGATGTACCTCCCACATCCTGGTAATACAGTTGATTTAGGTCACTTGAACCAAGACAATGGAATACATCTCTCTGAATGGGGTAATAGGATTTTCTTAGAAAGTTTGTGGCAACAGCTTATGTGAGGGCAAGGGCCTAAGCAGAGGCTTGACCCTTGACCATGGCAGGAATTGGGCAGGATTGGTTAAGCAACTAGTGAGCACCAGTTGGCAGACTCCCCCTGCTTGCTTGGGGGGGGCATCTGGCAGGTCCTTACCATGGGTAGGAGCAGGGTGAGGAATGCAGATGGCCTGCGAGACCTTCTGAACAGGTCCTCCCCTCAGGTTTTGTGGTTTGGGGTGGCAGGATCTTCAAGGGGCAACCCACATGCTGGGCTGCCTCGCAAGAGCCATGCTAATATTGGCCTGTACCAAGGGCCGGTTGACTCGACCATTTCAAGACAAGGAAGGGGACAAGGTTGAACCACTCGGCTTGACTTCCACTTAGTTGTCCCTTGCCATTTTTTAAGACTTAAATAGTTATATTTAAAGTTTAATAATGCTGTCCCATGGTTATAACAACAAGTGTGTCTGTCTCTTTATTCTGACTATGGGGGCAAAAGCAGCAGTGTGTCAGATCATACAGTGAAGTCCCAATACAGAAGACAGAAGAAGGGGTGTGCAATTTCCCCTCCCGGTATTTTTTGATTCAGGTCTATTGGACCACCCCAAAATTTTGGGAGTCCCAAACAATGCTCCCTCTAAGCTGTGGAGTCTTGTGAGCAAAAATTCTACTTGGTGAACTACTTGCATTCAAGTTGTGAGTGAGTGATGTGGGTATTGCATAAATTACTTTGCTCTGGAGCCATCCTTCTTGAGCTAAGACAAAAATGGGTGAGCCGGAGGCTAAAAAACTGTGAGCTAGCTCTCACTAACTCAGCTTAGAGGGAACACCGGTCCCAAAAAAACCTGGATCCCAATATTGGTGAAGTGTAGAGATTGGGATTTTTTTGGAAATCCCCAAAAAATCCAAGTCCAATAGACCTGAGAAGGAAAAAATAAAAAATGTATGTATTTCCAAAAATGATATGTATTCGAAAAATGATATGTATTTCATAAACTGCTGGAATAAATAATGATTAAAAGGGAATATGGCAGAAAGGGGGTGAGTAATTAGGTGGGAAGCTAAGCTGTTTAGTGAGTAATTTGGTCGGAAGCTAAGCTGTTTATAAATTGTAGTAAATTCATGCCACTGGTGGATATTTATTTGGAAAAACAAGTACGTAATAGTAGTTGCAATAAGAAGGATGTTGAAAATATATGGATAAGAATTCTTCAGAGTAATGAAAAAGGATATTTAGTGGTTAATGACCGTCTGAGAGGTTGTGAGAACCTTATCAAAAATGTTGACTTTTTTAAAAAGCATGCTCAGTTGCAATATTATCTAGAACTAGTTGTATCACTGTATACAGGAAACATTGTTTATGTTAATGTTTATGCTTGTTTTTGTCTTTGTGTTTACGTGTGTGTCTATTAGTTCTAAAAATTAAATATTTTTTTTTTAAAAAAAAATATTGAAAAACACCACACAGCAGCGACAAAGCTGGGAAAAAACAACTGAGCATGGCCAGAACAGATTGCTACTGCTGCTCAGTTGTTTTTCAGGCTTTCTTCTGCCGTCCCTTTAAATGGGGCACATTTAAAGAGGCTGCAGAAGACAGCCCAGAAAAACAGCTGAGCCGGGGTGGAGTGCCTGTTCCTGCTGCTCAGCTGCCTTGGGCTGTCTTCTGCAGTCTGCAGTCCTTTTAAACTTTAAAGGGATTGCACAAGACAGCCCAAAACAACTAAGAGGCTTTGCATGACACAGGCCCCGTTCACACAGCGAATTTGCTGTGGGAGAGCCATGAATGTTGGGCGGATTTTCCGGGCATGATCACACCGCAACATCTGGCGGGTGTACCGCACCCATAGCCAACCCATGGCGTGCCACCGAAAATGTGTGGTTAAAAATTACATGACCAAAAATACAGACAAATGGTTTGCCACGGGCTGCTGACGGACTCCGTCCATGTGATTGCGCCGGTGCGTCTTTTCCCTTCGTCCGTCTTCGTTGAAGCACACACGCCGAGGGACGGAACTGTGATTTGCCGCCGACGCGTCTGATCGCATTGTCGCAGGTCTAATTGTGCCACCGCAAATAGCCACACTTCCCCCCCACATTTTCTGGCATGTGTGACTGGGCCATAAATGGTTTTCATCAGGATGCCCCTGCACATCCATGGACACACCGAATCCTGGAGACTTCTTATCCTAGAAGTCATCACTTGATTTTTAAAGGTAATTGTAGAAGGGCATATTTTAGAAGAAGAAGAAGAAATTATGTCTTTAGCATGGAAGTCTGTGAAAGAAGCATAGTTCACAGAAGAGGCCTTTGTTAAATCTCATTGGTGCCTCCTGAGCCCCCAAATCTGCTTCTAGGAGGCTGTTGGAACTGGAATCAGTTGTGATAAAATGGGTGCAGCTGAATGACAAATTGGTGGGAACTGCACCCACATTCTTGCCCAAGTTCTTATGCAAACAGAACAAGACCTTATGCAAGAGGGGAAGTTGTTGTTGTTCAGTTGCACAGTCGAGTCCAACTCTTCGCGACTCCATGGACTAGATCACACCTGGCCTTCCTGTCTTCTGCCGTCCTCTGAAGTTGGCTCAATTTCATGTTCGTTGCATCTATGACACTGTCTAACCATCTCATCCTTTGCCGTCCCCGTC